>NC_141026.1:58870000-58987500 GCF_052040795.2 Danio rerio
CTCTGCTTGTGAGAAAAGTTGATTGTGATCTTGGGATCTTGGGATCTTCCTCATCATCACCTGCATGTGGGTTTGCTAACGCGTCTGTCATCGATGTTGATCATTCAAAATACAGACATATTACCACTATAAATTAATAAAATACGGTAATTTCCCGTAAAAATTACTTTTACGGTTTGTACCGTAATTTTAACGGTAACATACTGGCAACCACAGCTGCCGTTTTTTTTACCGTAAATTTTACGGATTGATTTTTTACAGCAAAGCCTACAGCAAATGAATTTGAGGACTACAAAAAAATACAACCCGGGCTCATTGTGGAAATGTAGCCCCGCGGACGTTTCTGCAGACCGCGATTTACGTCCCGGGAGGTACGTGTTCGAGCGTTTTTTTGTTTTCGTGGATCCGCGAGAGGCCGCTGTGCACGCTTTTTCGTGTCTCGGGCACCTCTCGGGAGCGTGCGGCGTTCGTGCCCGCGCCGTTCTCGCGCGAAAAGCCGCCAGATTGGAAAAAAAAAGAGCAAAAGCCCTCGTCTTCGATTTCGACCGCGTTTTCGGATCCCGCCGCGTTCTCGCCCTTATTTTTCGGATTCCGTTTTTCGTCTTACCTGATTTCCGGAACCTGCTGTTCCCTGGACTCGATCCCAGTCGTCGTCCACCGCGGCCGGCTCCGGCTCCTCCTCTGGGGCCTCCGCTCCGCCGACGCAACGCTGTGAGCTAAGCGGACAAACTGATTGCATCGGGAAAGCCCTCCACTCGGAGACGAGCCGTCGGCCGGCGAGCGCGATAAGGAGGGGCGGAGCGGCGCCACACCGCCCCGCAGCGTTCGCTCGAAAAAAAACAAACGCTGCCTTTACGTACCTCCGGCCACGTAAATCACGGTCTCCAGAAACGTCCGCGGGGCTACGTTTCCAGAATGAGCTTGGGTTGAAAAAATACGTCTGGGCTAGTGCAATCACAAATGCTTCAGGTTACGTGCGTTCACTTTTGTTGGTCAGTTAACCACTAGTTAAACTTCGCCGCTGAGACAACAGCTCTGCACAAGACGTTTGGCCAGCGGATAAATGAAAATGGTCATGCCCAACTGAGTCTGGTCTCTCTTAAGGTTTTTTTTCTCTTCACTCCCGCCAATTGGTAAAGTTTTTTTTTTTTCCCTGTCCGCTGTCGCTACTAGCTTGCATGGTTTGGGATTGGTAGAGCGACGCATTGATGGATTTGCTGCTCAAAGTTTAGGCCCTCAATAGTGACTAATAAACCACACTGAACTGAGCTGAACTTAAACACTAAATACTGAACTACACTGTTTCAATTTGCTTTGATCTTTTATGTGAAGCTGCTTTGACGCAATCTACATTGTAAAAGCCTATACAAATAAAGATGAATTGAATTGAATAAACAAGAATAACGAATAACCTTAGAAGTGAAGTGCTTCAATACAAGTCCGCTATATGCTTCAGTGCCAAAACACGAGATGTTGTGAGATTGTGTTGGTTTGGTAAATAAAATAATAATCTAGCCTAAACAAAATGAAAGTTACATTTTCAAATTTAATTTAATTTCAAAATTAAAGTTTCAGAGAAGCCTATCTTAAAGTGTTACTATTAATGACAAATTTGAATAAGCAGGACAGGCTTTTACAATGTAATAGAACAAACTCTGTTGGAAAGATGAGAGCAGTGGCGCCTGCAGCCGTACATTGTGTGTACCAACCATGGAGGGCTTGAATTAATGGCGCTTATTTATTTATTCATTCATTCATTTTCTTGTCCGCTTAGTCCCTTTATTAAGCCGGGGCCACCACAGCGGAGGTAACCGCCAACTTATCCAGCAAGTTTTTACGCAGCAGATGCCCTTTCAGCCGCAACCCATCTCTGGGAAACATCCATACACACATTCAAACACACATACAGACTACAGACAATTTAGCCTACCCAATTCACCTGAACTGCATGTCTTTGGACTGTGGGGGAAACCAGAGCACCCGGAGGAAACCCACACGAAGGCAGGGAGAACATGCAAACTCCACACAGAAACACCAACTGAGCCGAGGTTCGAACTAGCGACCCAGCGACCTTCTTGCTGTGAGGCGACAGCACTACTTACACTTAAAAATTTTAAAGAAAGTAGTTAAAGTTTGCATAGCCAATAACTGGTCATATCCATATGTAGTTACGTTTTTTGAGAGGTGCACGTCAACGCCGTAGCATACGTGTGGGGTTGACGCATAAGTATAAATCAGCCTAAATCAGATGCTTTGTTTCTAGTGAAGATTTAGAAAAACTTGTTTATGCTTTTATCAGCAGCAGGGTGGATTACTGTAATGGACTCCTCACTAGTCTTCCTAAATAGACAGTCAGACAGTTGTAGCTCATCCAGAACGCTGCAGCGAGAATTCTAACCAGAACCAGAAAATCAGAGCACATCACACCTGTCCTCAGGTCTCTACACTGGCTGCCAGTTACATTCAGAATAGATTTTAAAGTATTATTACTGGTCTATAAATCACTAAATGGCCTAGGACCTAAATACATCACAGATATGCTCACTGAATACAAACCCAACAGATCACTCAGATCATTAGGATCATATAAACTAGAAGTTCCAAGAGTTCAGTCAAAGCAGGGTGAATCGGCTTTTAGCCACTATGCCCCCCGCTGCTGGAATCAGCTTCCAGAAATGATCAGATGTGCTCCAACATTAGGCACATTCAAATCAAGACTGAAAACACATCTGTTTAGCTGTGCCTTTACTGGATGAGCACTGTGCTGCGTCCGACAGATTGCACTATCATGTTTTTCTCTTCTTCTTCATTCTTTCATATCACATTTTACCTGTTTTTATGTTTTGTTTTGTTTTTACGCAGTTTTATTATTTGTTTTTATTTTTATTTTACTTGTTTCTTTTATTCTTGTTTATGTAAAGCACTTTGAATTGCCATTGTGTATGAAATGTGCTATATAAATAAACTTGCCTTGCCTTGCCTTGCCTTTAGACACAAACATGGGATCGGTTGTCGTGAACTATGCCACATTACAAGAGAAAAAACGATTGTATCTTGTGTCACGACGTCTATTTATTGTTTACGAATCTCTATGACACCCTACGTCAAAAAAAATTGTGCCAAAATCGTGTGATCTGACAGGGGCTTTACTCCCTGATGAATCTGGGGTCACCACAGTGGAATAAACCGCCATTTTATCCAGCATATGTTTTACTAACGCAATCTCACAGCAATTCGTAACTTTTTGATTTAGTGGCTAATTCGTATGAATTTGTACGATCTAATTCATACAATTTAGGATGATTTGTTAATCCCCCAATGACGGTTGGGGTTAGTTGTGGTATTGGGTGCAACGCCCTCTTTTTAAAATCTTACATTTTCGTACGACTGAACTCTGAATAAGCCACTAAACTGACAAAACGTAAAATACTTACATTTCCTCGTGAGACCAGGCTGGTTTTACGCAGCGGATGCCCTTCCAGCTGCAACCAATCACTGGGAAACATCCATACACACCCATTAACTATGGACAATTTAGCTTACCCAATTCACCTGTACCGCATGTCTTTGGACTGTCAGGGAAACCGGATCACCCGGAGGAAAACCAGGCCAGCATGGGGAGAATATGCAAACTTCACACATAAACGCCAACTGAGTAGCTGGGACTTGAACCAACGACCTTATTTCTGTGAGGCCATCGTGCTACCCAAAAAAAAAGTTCTGTACGTACAACTTTTTTAAAAGTAAAGCACTAGACACTAAGGGAAAAACCTGCATGTGTAAAAGAAGTAACTGATGGGATTAAACATAGTCTTTTTTTAAACACCCCGCTACATATTGTGCTAAATGTTCTGCAAGGAGTAATTGACAGAATTGTAATGTTAGGCTGAATGATTCTTTAAGCAGACATCAAAAAGCAGAAGTTTCTGACTTCAAAAGCCGAATAGATTGAGGCAGTGCTGAAACCGTCCAGCAAATCTCACCATCTACGCACACTAAATACGTGCAGAGGAGGATTAGATATTAATCCCATTTTATTCAATTTAACACCGAGTGAAAGCAGAATCATTTTCATTTTGAATATTTAAAGTCAATCTGTTTAAAATAGACCAGAACGACCCATTTCTGCTCTCCTCCGTCTCCGAATGTGGCCATTTGAATAAAGCGCTCACAGCGATGAAATACCTAATATCTGCCATATCTTCCTCTGATATCCATCAGCGAATCCTTCTTTACACGCTGTGCTTTTTTTCCAGTCTCTGCTACTTTATTAAAAAAAGTTGTACCATGCAGTGAGTGTCCACCTTTATGGCGGCCCTGGTTCAGGAAGTCATTTTCTCCTTCGTTTTCTCCACAGGGATTGTGAGAAATCCATCACTAAAGCCTGAACTGTGGAGCAGTGGCCACAAATATGATCACCGTATTATTTTCCATAACGCATGGTATTGATGTTCATCACAATGTTCATTTGCTATTAATTAAGTAATTCATTTTCCTTCAGCTTAGTCTCTTATTTATTAGGGGTCGCAACAGCGGAATGAACCACCAACTATTCGGGCATATGTGGCAAACCAGTAATGGAAAACACCCATACACATTCACATTTACACACACTAAGCCACCCATTTGCCATTAACAGAGAAGGAAATTAATGTTTGTAAGAACGTTAGCAATGAATGTAATAAATATTTGTTAAGCTCAACAACCTAAGCTATATTATTTAAATCATTATTATGATTATTATTAATTTTATTATTATTATTATTATTATTATTATTATTATTATTACTATTATTATTATTATTATTATTATTATTATTATTATTATTATTAATAATAATAATAATAATAATTTTGTCATTATCATTATTATTATCATTATTATTATTATTATTATTATTATTATTATTATTATTATTATTATTATTATTACTACTACTATTATTATTACTATTATTACAACAATTATTATTATTATTATTATTATTATTATTATTATTATTACTACTATTATTGTTATTATTAAAATATTAATATTAGTATTATTGTTTTTGTCATTACTATTATTAATATCATTATTATTATTATTTAAATAATAATAATAATAATAATAATAATAATAATAATAATAATAATAATAATAATAATAATAATAAAGTTATTATCATTTATATTATTATTATTATTATTATTATCATTATAGTTACTATTATTATTATTATTATTATTATATTATTATGAATTCTGTTAAATTATTTAATAGCTTACAATTTGATCATCAGAAATGGTGTCTAATTATGTGAGTTGATAAAACGTTTAATAATCATTTTAAAATGCAATCAAAGGACAATACAACAATTTTTTGGCAATCAAACATAGCATTTTTAGGTTTAAATCAAATACTGTAAGATGCTGTAAAACAGAAATAAACAATTAAACTGTTCTTTGGTGGATTGTTATGATAATATTTCTCCCATAATTTCTTCAAGCTGAATCAGACTTTGTAGTGAAGAAGTGTTCTGGAAAGGAGAGATTTCCCAAACGATGCATCGTGTGATAGTTCAGCCGCAAGTTATGACGTTGTTTGGGGAACACACCGCTGACTGAATGCGTTCATCATAAAGAAAAAAAAATCATGCTCCATGGATGTTTTAAGCGCGACTAAATTATTATTTTCATTTTTGTGTGAACTATTCCTTCAAGTCAATGAATGTGTTTAATCCACAGCAGCTTTCCATTTGATTCGATTATCCGGCAATGCATCATGACAGGCCTGCTCACCTACTGACCTGAACAATCAGCATCATAATGCGTTTCAGGTATTTTTGTTGTGCATTTGGATGTCGTGACTGGTCTAGAGATGATGAGCATTGTCAGTCAACACTGATCAAATCAGGTCGGACGTCAAAATGCCGGAGTTCAAAGCCAGTGACATAACCTTTCCATCAGCGCTCCTGCACATCCATCACATCTCTCCACCGAAACCATCCATCATGCAGCACTTTTGTCACATGCAGGCATTTCAGCCAGAGATTGGGCTGCTGTCAGGAGACAATGAGGGCCTGTTTACACCTGGTCACTTCATGCATTTTGTCTGATTAAACAGCTATCCGATTCGTGAAAATGCTTCCATTTACATTAGATCCCACACAGTTTAAGTGTGGTCAGGAAAGCAACGTTTAACACAGGGGCAAACAGATGTATTCAGGCAATCCAGAGACATGGTCAAAACACTGGACAATAGTCAGTACAGGTAGGCAGCAGGTAACGTAAATAAACAAAGGACTAACATGTTTGAATGTTCAGAAACAGTATAACAAGACTCAGCAATGAGAGACTCAAAGTGAGCCGTATATACAGTTGAAGTCAGAATTATTAGCCCCCCTTTGATTTTTTTTCTCTTTTTTAAATGTTTCTTAAATGATGTTTAACAGAGCAAAGAAATTTTCATAGTATTTCCTATAATATTTTTTCTGCTGGAGAAAGTCTTATTTGTTTTATTTTAGCTAGAATAAAAGCGGTTATTAATTTTTTAAACACCATTTTAAGGACAAAAATTTTAGCCCATTTAATCTAATTTGTTATTCAAAAGTTTACAGAACCTGCCTATTTAACCTAATTAACCTAGTTAAGCCTTTAAATGTTACGAGCCAGTTTAAGCTAACCTTCTATGTTGTTAACTTCAGCTGTTTCTCCTCTCAATCAGCACAAGCGCGCAAGCATTACTCACCTGTTTCCATTTGAGTCTGGTCCCTCCTTAAATACCTGTTCCCCCTTGTTACTCTTTGTCGGATTATTGTTTGTTATTTAATGCTTATGTACCCACTCTCGCTTGCTAGTACATTTTACTATTTCTGCAACCCAGTCTAGTCTAGTCCAGTACGGTTTATTATCTACTACTTATCATTTCATTACTTCAACTGTATGTATAGTGCAATCAGTCCACGGGGAGCATCAGCTATGTAAGTCTAATCAAAGGAAACCTGGAGCAGGTGTGTGTGCATGTTGCATGTATGGAGTCGTAGTACAAAATGTGGCGGATTTGTAGTTCACCAGCTACAAAAAAAGTTCATCTGCAGATTGCCGGTGATCATAACATTAGCCCTCCTGTGAATTTATCTTTCTTTTTTTAAATATTTCCCAAACAAAGATTAACAGATTCAGGAATTTTTCACAGTATTTCCAATAATATATATATATATATATATATATATATATATATATATATATATATATATATATATATATATATATATATATATATATATATATATATATATATATATATATTTATTTATTTATTTTAGGCTTATTTGTTTTATTTTGGCTAGAATACAAGCATTTTTTAATTATTTAAAACATATATATTTTAAGGTCAATATTATTAGCCCCCATAAGCAATATTTGTTTCCAATTGTCTACAGAACAAACCACTGTTATACAAGGACTTGCCTAATTACCCTAATTAACCTAGTTAAGCAATTAAATGTCACTTTAAGCTGAATACTAGAGTCTTGAAAAATATCTATTTAAATTTTATTTACTGTCATCATGGTTATAAGAAATGAGGTATTGAAACTGTTAATGATATTTATTAAGCTGCTAAAATCTTTTTTTTTTTTTTCCATTAAACAGAAATCGGGAGAAAAATAAAAAGGGTGGCTAATAATTCGGGAGGCTGCGCATCAATGGATTTGCTCTTCAGTGTCACATAACCAGCGATCGCTCGCCAGAGATCGCTGGTTCTCACAACAAACCATGGACTACACTTCCACCTTTTCCTGGACTACATATTCATACATGCACTTCTCCCAGACACCCATGCTCACACATCTAGCCTGATTACATTCTCACCAGCTGAACTTTGTCAGAGACTGATTAGAGACACTACATAAGCCACTCATTCACCCATCCTGTTTGGCCGAGTCTTGATAGCTCTACCAGTAGCATTAAGCGTTTTCCCTGTCTTGTTTTCCTGTGTTTAAATCTAAATCTTGCTCATCCGTGTTCTCCTGTTTAGCCGCCTGCCTTATGACCTGTTACCTGTATACGATTCTGGATTTGCCTGCACATACCTGTTTACACCTGATTTGACAATTGCTTGAATAAACCTGCATATTGGATCTTACCTCTAGTTGTCTCTGTCACTACTCCCCGTCGTAACATTCAGCTTTTGGACTATCAGCAATGAAAATTAAACCACACTGAACTGAACTTCAACTCTGAAAACTGGACGAACACACTTTCAAATTACTAGAGCTTCTATGTTAATCTGCTTTGACACAATCTGCATCGTAAAGTGCTATAGAAATAAAGATGAATTGAATTAAATTGCATAGTCAAAAATAAAAGGAAACAACCTGATGCATTTAGTCCCATACAGTTTTTTTTTTTTTTTTCGGAATGTGTCCCAAGACACCTACTGAAGTGGTTTGCACAATCGTATTTTTATCCATCTCGAATGCATTTCAGAGGATATTTACACCTGTCCATTTCCCAATCAGATAGCTAGCTGATAAAATGCATGAAGTGACCTGGTGCAAACAACCCCTAAGACTCTACACCATGCACAGGCATGTTCCTTCAATCACAGGTAAAGACCCACATGTCATTCAGGATAATTACACAACAGCACCGATGCAGAACTAAAACCCGAAGTCACCCTGAACTTCAACGCTCTTCTCCTGCTGCCTCAAAAAAAAAAGTTATTTTACTTCTGGAAATGCAAATCCGCCAGCTTTGTGTGTCTATTATCTGACGCTGGCAGAAACCATATTGGTGAATCATTCAAAGGGGTTTTGAAGATCCCTTCTAAAACTATAGTAAGACATCTGTTGCACAACTTGTACAAGCATGGTATTATTTTTGCATGCATCGGAAGAGTTCTGAATCTGCGGGCAAGGAATTGCTCAAGCTTTAATATTTAAAGCGTTACTTTGGCTCTCGCATCTCGAGGAAGGGAAGAGATGCATTTGGTTTAATTATTCACTTTACTCAAAACAAACAAGAGGCAGACTCTGCAAAAAAAGAGAGACATCAGGATGTGCTTCAAAACTAAACACTGAGGAGTCTTGTTGAGATTTCTGTTACATCTTGTTAAAAAGCACAGGTGATGGAAAAAACTTCTCATAATTAGTGCAGTATTTTAAATGTTATATCAATGCATTTTTAATCACTGAGTTAAACGGCAAATATGAGTCACTTTGATGCCACTGGCATTTTCTTTAAATGTTTACCAGTAATTTAAATCAGGCTTTGACTTTTATTTTATTGTATTTATTTATTTATTTTGGACCTGCATTGAATATCAAATCAGATTCTGTATAATTTAGAGGCCAGTTGCAAAGGCATGCATTTACTCTACCTAAAACGTGCTTTTTAAAATGTGGCATTATGAATAAAGAATAATTGAATAATTAGTTGCTGATTTTGGTGGTTTATGAGGACTTTCCATTGGTGCAATGCATTTGTTATTTGGTGCATATATATATATATATATATATATATATATATATATATATATATATATATATATATATATATATATGTGTGTGTGTGTGTGTGTGTGTGTGTGTGTGCGTGTGCGTGTGCGTGTGTGTGTGTGTGTGTAATACATGTAAAAAAATGTTAAGTATGATTTTTAAAGTTTGGAATTACGAGGACACATTTTGTGTCCCCATGAACACACAAGGACACAATAATTCTGTATGATGACATGGGTATGACCTTGATATTACAGCATTGAGGTGGTTTATTCAATTCAATTCAATTTTAATTCACCTTTATTTGTGTAGCGCTTTTACAATGTAGAATAAAGGTGATTGACTGATTGATTGATTGATTGATTGATTGATTGATTGATTGATTGATTGATTGATTGATTGACCGACCTCTGGCATATTGTGACTGTGAAAATACCTCATTAGAATGTATTATTTTTAACCGTTTTGAATTACAAAGACATGCAGCATGTCCCCATAAACCACCTCAAAACTGTAATATCCAGGTCATACCCATGTCATTATACAAATTTGTGTCCTCACAAGACTGACTGACTGACTGGTTGGTTGGTTGGTTGGTTGGTTGGTTGGTTGGTTGGTTGGTTGGTTGATTGATTGACTGATTGATTGACTGATTGATTGACCGACTGACTGACTGACTGACTGACTGACTGGTTGGTTGGTTAGTTGATTGATTGATTGATTGATTGATTGATTGATTGATTGATTGATTAATTAACCTCGGGCATATTCTGAATGTAAAAATACCTCATTAAGTATTATTTTTAACCATTTTGAATTAAGAGGACACACAGCATGTCCCCATAAACCACCTCAATGTTTTAATGTCCATGCCATTATACAAATTTGTGTTCTCCTCTGCTAAAAAATCCAGCTTAAACCAGCCTAGGCTGGTCGGCTGGTTTTAGCTGGTCGACCAGGCTGGTTTTAGAGGGGTTTTGGCCACCTCCAGGCTGGTTTCCAGCCATTTGCAGCCTGGTCTTAGCTGGTCAGGCTGGAAAATGACCAGCTAAATCCAGCTAAAACCAGCTTGACCAGTCTGGTTTAAGCTGGACAAAGCTGGTTTTGGCTGGGCTCCCAGCCTGCTAGGCTGGTCAAGCTGGTTTTAGCTGGTCATTTCCCAGCCTAACCAGCTCCGACCAGGCTGGAAATGGCTGGAAACCAGCTTGGAAGTGGCCAAAACCCCTCTAAAACCAGCCTGGTTGACCAGCTAAAACCAGCCAACCAGCCTAGGCTGGTTTAAGCTGGATTTTTCAGCAGGGTCATAAACCACCAAAACCGGTGCACTCACACAAAAAGAAAGAGAAAAAAAAAAGAGAGAATTTCTTTGATTGATTAATTGATTGATTCATTCATTGATTGATTCATTGATTCATTGATTCATTCATCCATTAAACAGTCAAATCTGTAATATTGCTGAATAAGCTGAATTCTTAACATCCAGTATCACCTAGTCCTTCAAAAAACATTCTAATATCCGACTATGATGCTTAACAAACCACAAACTATATATAGAGATGTTTGTATTGGTAAAATCGCAAATAAATCTTTAATCAGTTTCATCAGAGTATCGGGCAGAAAGGCAGCGTCAGAATGCATAGTTCATGAACCACTGTCAAAATTCTGTGCAAAACAAACAAAGCTAGACATGCTCTAGCGATTTGAGGCTAATGTGATTATTGGGCAGAGAGACAGAGAGAGAGAGCGCGTGTTTGTCCCTCTCTAGCCAACATGGAGCATCTATAGTGTGTGAATAATACACAAACAAATGTGACTTGGCTTCGACAGCACGCTAAAGGCCACGAATATGAGCGCAGACACTGGAGACGAAAGAGAGGCAGAAAATGACAAAGGCGGTAAGTGAAAATGAATATGCCTGGGGCTCGTCCGTGATTACTTTTTTTATGATTATTGCTGAATTGTGTCTGCCGGAGTGGGAAGACGGCGCTCCAGCTTATTAGATCAGTTGTTCACACATCTACAGGCGTCTTTGCTGGAAAGCCAGCACGCGCTACATGTCGCTAAATTAGCTCTGTCTGCGGAGGGACAATTAGCCCTGTTACTCGCGGCCACGCGTTAGCTGGTCAGTTAAAGCCTTTTGGATGGAAAATTACTGAAGCTCTTTATGGCAGATCAAGGCGAGCGCTGAAGTTTAATATGAACACGAGGCATGACCCGACGCTTCACATCTCTGCATTGTTAACGAACATCTACTACCAATTACAGCGCTCGTGTCCTCGGCTGGAGGCCTGAAATTAGCTGTGCAGATAAGAATAGCGTGTAGAAATCACAATATAGATAATTATATATTGTTTTAAATGTAAAATAATGAAAAACATATATGTGTGATAGCATTTTCTTGTGTTAGTTCACATTTTTAGCACCTTTCAATAAATTGGTACCAGGTTTTGGAGCTTTTTTTAGCATGTATTTATTACGTTTAGGTTCACCATTAGCATTTTAGCATGATGATAGCAGTTTTAGCATGTTTATAACTTGTTCCTAACTTGTTTTAGCACACCATAAGGATGTATTACGTGTTACTAGCATGCTACTAGCAATCTTTACCACAATAAAAGGTTAGCATTGAGTTGTTAGCATCTTACTAGCATGTTTTTGTTTTATCACACCTTGCTATGGTATTTATAACATGCGTTAATGTAACTGTAATGCTAATGTCAAATAAATAACATTGTTTACCACGACATACTGTTTACCATGTTTATTCCATGTTTACCATGTTGAATGAATGAATGTTTTAACATTCTTTTTAATATTTTGTTGATATATGCATGTTGCTACCCTGCTGAAAAATCCAGCTTAAACCAGCCTGGGCTTTTTTTAATACACATTAACATGCTGCTAGCATGTTTCTATCATCTTGTTAACATTAAAGTAGCATAGCCTATTTTGATAGTGTGCATTAGCATGTTGCAAACATAGATCAACATACTGGTAGCATGAATCAGCATGTTGCTAGCAGGAATAATTCGTTTTCTAGTATATTTCTAGCATGGACAACATTCAAGTAACATTAATTATCATTTTGATAGCATGTTTTGAACAGCTTGTTAATATAAATGAAGCATGTCGTGATAGTGTGGATTAGCATGTTGCTTACATTACACTGTAAAAAATTTCCAGGTTTTCACAACAAGTTACTGTAATTTTTCACAGTAAATTACATTAGTATCTCTTCACAGTATTTAACTGAAAAATTCACAGTAATATGTTGTATTCATAATTTTATTGTGAAATTACGGCAGGTAACATGATTACAGCAAATTACTGTGAAAAGGGCTATTTCTTTTGCACGTTAGTTATAGAAATTCAAACCTTTTTTTAACTCAATGTAGAAATTAATACAAATGAACTTTTAACAGATAATAACAGAATGTTATAGCCCCCAAAACTATTTGGTTACCAACATCTTTTTGGTTGTACTGCACCTTTATTTTATACAGTTAACATAGAATAGGAAATAATATTTAATGAACAACTGTGTGCTTAGCCAAAACATAATAAACTGGAATAAAAAGTAATTAATTAATGAAACCAAAGACTGTTAAACAGCCAACAATTATTTCAATGTCAGGGTAAATGTCTGCTTTAGACGGTTTCATGAGTATTGGGCACCTGTCATCGCCTGGAGGTCACTAATCTCAGAATTAAATATATATATAAGTTATTATTTTTTTATCTATATAAATAAACCACAGATTAGAGTTTTAAACAACTACATTCTAGCATGAAAAACAGTTAAAACTTCATTTTCGGACGCATATAGAACCATCGAAGACGGGGCAATTGTCCCAATGTCTAGCCTGAAGACAGGCGCCTCTCGGCGGATACATGAGTAATGAGCGCCGTTACCGCCTGGAGGTCATAGATCTCCGCTACCGGCAAAACACACTTAAAATTACACACAATCTTTACTAACAATCCACAGATTTAAGTTTTGAAGAACTACATTCTCGCATGAAAAAGTGTTAAAACTTTATTTCATTACATATTACAAGCAATATTTATAATATTATGTGCCTTCTCATCCACCATTACAGCTTGATGCAGCTTGGTGCGAAATGAATCCTGGGAGGAAAAAATAATAATTCTCAATACACTCCAAACGAACTTTATTCTTATTGTTGAAGTCAGAGATATGTAATATTTTGAATGGCGAAGAAAATAATTAACTTTATATTTCAATCAATATATTACTTTTGCACTGCTTCGGTTCAGGACTCGTGTGACATTGAATCAGATTCAGATATTTTATCAGACGTGTTCATGAGCTCATAGTCATCAACAAGCAATTTGTGTACATGCAGTACACGAACCAAGCAATATGATGAAATATTAATGAATTATATGTTTGCGTCTTACAATATTATACAAAACGGAATCGTTTTCAGGCGAATTCGACTCTTTACTGTTCACTTAAAGGAGCCGATTCATTGAACAGAACTGACTCGACTCGAACGCAAACAAGCGCCATCACCACAGACAACGCCTGAGTCGTCTCTTCACCCAACGGATTCATCCTCGGTAAGTGTTAAAATATGACTTTTGTCCGTTAAATGATTGTTGTATGTGTATTTCTGTATAGTGCATGTCATTTAACTGGAATTTACCGAGTACTTTAGTTGTACTCGCACGTACAGGGTTTAAGCGCGCCTTTTTTAAAAACAAGAAATTAACGACGCCAGATGGTGCCTGTAGTGTTTTCTGAGGTAACGTTATTAGCATAACGTTAACGTTAGTTCCTAAAAAAGAAAGGGAATTTTATTTAATTAACTTCTTGTTAACTGCATTTTCTGTTTCAGTACAAGACTGAAGTTAAGGTGAAATGACTAAAGTTAAGGTAAGCTCTGACCTTCACTTAAGTTAACGTTACGGTTACGTTAGTCACCATCATGTACGTTAATTTTGTATTCTGTAACGTTAACGTTAAGTTAGTTAAATAAACTAAACTCATTATGAAACAAGTCTTAACTGTTTTATTAAATGAGGCTTATAATACAATTCAGTTGTATTCTTTTAAACTAACACTAACACAGTACATATTGTATATTTCTCACTGGTGTTAATGCAGTGCTAACATTTACTAATGAGAACTAATTGCATATTGTCACTAACGTTAACTGTAGATTTTATTTTTTGGTGTTCAGGTGTACCTGATAATAGCTGAAGTGTGAGGCGAGTAAATTCTGAGCACACAAATATAACCTAAATTCATTATCACAATCTAAACATATATATATATATATATATATATATATATATATATATATATATATATATATATATATATATATATATACACACACACGAGTATGTGTGTGTTAGGTTGAGTCTTATTCTACTCTTATTATATTCATATATTTTTTTGCAGCCACAGCCATTGATGTTGAAACACTGATGCTACCAATCAACCATTGCTTGATTATTAAAGGTAATGTTGATGCCTCATTTTTATTAGATTTTTAAATGTCAGGTTTTTCACAGATTTGTTGTGAGCAGTTTCTTGTACAAACTCCTTTTCTTCTTCCAGAAGTTCCACCAGTACCTCCAGTAGTAGTAAATATTAGACAAAGATTTTTTTAAACTATAGTTTTTATTTTTATGAGCAATTTTACTGGGCATGTGTGTTTGTTTGCTTGGTTTTTAATAGGCAGAGCATGGAATGTCAACTTTGTTTCTACAAACAAATTTAATTATTCACAAACACCTCTAATTTAGTTCTTCTTTCCCCCTTTTAGTCTTATTCCTTGGAGGGTCGAGTGGTGATGGGACCTCACTTGGATTTCTCAACTGACTTTGGATCTGGTCTGAAACTGAAGTATGCTGAAGTTGCCTTTTGCACTCTGGAATTTAAGGTAATGTCTACAATAAATATTGTAACTGAGGGCTTGTTTTGGGGGGTCAAACAAGGAATGTATTGGAGCACAAGTCATGACTCCCCTTGTCCCCTTGTTATAAAGGGCCGTGTTGCAGACACAATTTGTTTGTCTGTGCTGGAGACCAGAGGGGAAGCTGTCTTTAAAAGGATGGGGCTCTTATACCATATGTGAAGTTACCTATTCAGGTGAGTGGATTACATGCAAGTCATTGCAAATGCATAAATAGTGGGAAATAGTGGGATTAAGTGAACCTCAAAAAACGTTGAAAAATATTTGGAATATTTGCAAAAAACTTGATTGAAATGAATACAACACAAGTGTAGTTTTTTTTGCAAAATTTTCCTAATATTTAAATCATGAAAAATTAGCTTGATGCAAGAAACATCCTGCTAGTATTCAAGAGCAAGTGCTGTGATGCATGTGTTAACTTTGCAATAAGTGTGAACCCAGCATTAGATTATAGTCTGTAAACAGAATGTGTAAATCAAATCAACTGTTTTAAAATGCTACTATTTGTTGTTGGACTGTTCTTGATTGTGTGTTTGTGATGGAAATGCTTTTCAGATGTTTTTGTTTAAATAATTGCAGTTTGACTGAGCTACAGTATTGTCAGCATGTTCAAACTGAGCTAACAGTAATTTTGCTCTGTAGTGCAGCAGTAGTGTCCCAGCAGTGTTGTATGAAGCTAACTGTTTGTCTGCCCTTTTGCTTATAGGTGCTTTTTGGGCACCAGTTTGGAGATCGAAGACAGACGAAGTCAAAGAAGCAGAGAAGACACATCAACCAGCAAGTGTGTAAAATTATCAGGAAAATGATTGACTTTGAATAGACGACTGCCTAATTTAGCAAGAAGTTTTGTCTCTCTCTCTCATGTATATGTATATATGTATGTATGTATGTATATATATATATATATATATATATATATATATATATATATATATATATATATATATATATATATATATAATGAGAGAGAGAGAGCGCACTCTGAAGCACTGCTTTTTATATGTATGCTAAATATGATGTCAGATTTTTTTATTAATATGTTCTTATAGTATTTTTTGAGGCTTCACCTTCACCTTTTGAAAGTTTTCTGAAATGTTTACACAGATGTCATTGAGCTGTTAAATAAATCTGTAAAATGTATGTGTGTTTGTTTTTATTTTGATTTTAGAGTCTTCTCAGATCACCCAAAAATGAAGATTCTGTCATCATTTACGCATCCTCAGGTTGTTTGGACACAAAGAGGAATATTTGATATTTTTATTCCTGTGTTTAACAAAAAAATCATTTTTAACAGAGCTGGAACAACCTGAGGGTGAGTAAATCAAGATAGAATTTTCATTTTTGTGTGACCTAAAATTGCTTTGAAATTTTACAGCACCAAACTGTTAAATTACAGTAATCCGGGATATAACTGTAACTTTACAGTTAAATCAGGTATTTAAACTGCAACCTACCGCTAAATCACAGTAATCGGTTTGCAAATTCACAGTAAAATATAGTTAATTCTACAAGATAATACTGTGAAATCACAGTAACATACTTTATTATCTACTGTAAAGTTACAATATATGGTTGTAATTTCACAATAATTTAATGTGACAAAACCACAGTAAATTACTGTGAACTACCTCACAATAATTTACTGTGAATTTACATACAGTAATTTACTGTGAAAGTAATGCAATTATTAGCCAGTAATTTACTGTGAATTTAAGGTCAAATTTTTTACAGTGTAGGTAAACATTCTGGTAGCTATAATTTTAACTATTTTAAGACTGCTAGCATGTTTCATTATGATAGTGTGGATTAGCATGTTGCTGACATAGGTAAACATACTGGTAACACAAATCAGCATGTTGCTAGCAGGAACTATATGTTTTCTAGCATGTTCCTACCATCAATAGCATAAATGTAACTTTAATTAACATACTGCTAGCATGTTAATATAGTTGTAGCATGTCGTGAGCATGTTGTGATAGTGTGGATTAGCATGTTGCTTACATTAGGTCAACATTCTGGTAGCCGCAATTTTAAGAATTATTAACATACTGTTAGCATGTTTCTATTAACATAAGTGAAGCATGTTGCAGTTTAATAGTGTGGATTAGCATGTTACAAACATTTTTCTAGTTGCAACATTCTGGTAGCATCAATTGGTATGTTTGTTAGCAGGAATTAATAGTTTTTAGCATGTTTCTAGCATGGACATCATATTTTAACAATGATGAACATACTGCTAGCATAGTTTTACTTTTTATTAACATAATGTTAGCTTGTAAAATGTTTAAAGTGTGAATTAGCATGTTGTTGACATATTGGTAGCACAAATTAGCATGTTGCTAGCAGGAATTATTCATTTTCTAACATGTTTCTAGCATGGACATCATAAATGTAACATTAATTAACATACAGCTAGCATTTTTCTACCAGCTTGTTATTATAAATGTAGTATGTCATGATAGTGTGGATTAGCATGTTGCTTACATTTTTTCAACATTCTGGTAGCCATAATAGCATGTTTATAATAATATAAGGGTATCATGTTGCAGTTTAATAGTGTGTATTAGCATGTTACAAGCATTTTTACAACATACTGGTAGCATAAACTAGCATATTTGCTAACAGAAATTAATAGTTTTCTAACATGTTTCTAGCATGGACACCAGACTTTTAACAATGAACATGCTATTAGCAAATTTTTTACTATTTTATTACCATAATGTTAGCATATCCATTTTGATAGTGTGGATTAGCATGTTGTTAACATAGGTCAATATACTGGTAGCATAAATCAGCATGTTGATAGCAGGACTGAAAAGTTTTGTAGCATGTTTCTTGCATGGACACCATAAATGCAACAATTAACATATAACTAGCATGTTTCGAACAGCTTGTTAATATAAATGTAGCATGTCATTATAGCCATAGTTTTAACAATTATTAACATACTGCTAGCATGTTTCTATTAACACAAGGGTAACATGTTGCAGTTTGAAAGTGTGGATTAGCAGGTTGCAAGCATTTTCCTAGTAGCAACATACTGGTAGCATGAATTAACATGTTTGTTAGCAGGAATTAATAGTTTTCTATCATGTTTTTAGCATGGAAACCATGTTTTAGGAATGATGAACATGCTGCTAGCATATGTTGTATTATTTTATTACCATAATGTTAGCATGTTGCAGTTTGATAATGTGGATTAGCATTACAAACATTACTGGTCAACATACTGGCATGAATTAGCATGTTTGTTAGTGTAACGGAGGCCAGCTAGTAAGTGCTGTGAAGGTAAACCTCACTCCTCTGCCATCCAAAGGTACTATAGCGACAGAGGCTAGAGGTCATGGTCTTTAGACTCCTTGTTAGAGCAACCAACTCCCATGTGGAAGGTCGCCGGTTTGATCCCAGCTCGGAGCGGGTTGGGTGGCGTAGGACCGCCGGGGTCACATTAGCAGGAATTAACAGTTTTTTAGCATGTTTCTAGCATGGACACCATCATTTTAACAATGAAGAACACGCTGCTAGCATATTTTGTACTATTTTATTAACACAAAACTAGCAGGTTGCAGTTTGATAATATGGATTAGCAAGTTTCAAGCATTACTGGTCAACATACTAGTGTGAATTAGCATGTTTGTTAGCAGATATTATAGTTTTTTTAACATGTTTCTAGCATGGACATCATCATTTTAACAATGATGAACACGCTGCTAGCATGTTTTGTACTATTTTATTACCATAATGTTAGCATGTTGCAGTTTGATAATGTGAATTAGCATGTTACAAACATTACCGGTCAACATACTGGCATGAATTAGCATGTTTGTTAGCAGAAATTAAAGTTTTTTAGCATGTTTCTAGCATAAACACCATCATTTTGACAATGATGAACACGCTGCTAGCATATGTTTTAATATTTTATTAACAATGTTAGCCTGTTGCAGTTTAATAGTGTGGATTAGCATGATAAAAGCATGTTTCTAGTATAGGTAAACATACTGGTAGCCTATTATAATATTAGCATATTGCTATCAGGTCTCTGTCAGGTTTGGTGTTGCATCTTGAAGGCTCTTGTTTATTGTGAACTTTACTAGTGAGCCGCAGGTTTGGAGTTGAGCAGTGTGTGTGTGTGTGTGTGTGATGTTGAATGAAGAGTGTGTGCCCTCCTCCTCCTCTGGATAAGAGTGTTAGCGCTGCACCATAAACAGCAGCTGAACACAGAAGGAAGTGCTGGACTAAGCAGAGCTGTTATTTCATTACAGCCGCCGCTGTTCAATGTATAAAACATGAAGTAATGTGTAATGTGAGTGAAGGGTTGAGGCTGCAGGACTGTGTGTCAATAAACGCTGCGCCGCACCGCTGATGTGCTGAGGAAGCAGGAATTAATTTCAATCAGGAAGTTCACGGGCGTGCGGCGCTGCACTGATTACATTATTCTAACCTGCATTTAAAAGCTGTTATATCCACAAACACCAACACAAGAGCTGGAGCTGAGACAAAAGCCTGCAGCACACCGAAGACAATACCAATACTGTGACTAATGGCAAAACCATATTCATTCAATGGTCCTAGTATGGTGTTTCTGTTACAGTACGCTAGAATACTTTGGGGGGGGAAATGGCAAATGCTGTTCTGCCATGAAAGTAATTGAAAAGAAAACTGCTCTCCTGTGGATCTTGGGCAACAATCACAAACAATATGAACAGATATAAAAAATATATATAATATTTCAGCTTGTTGCCAAAACAAGACTAAACTACAACTATAAACTATATATTAAAAATGACAAAAACTATATTGACTAAACTTTATGCTTACACTAAACTTTGAGATTGATCATGCTTGAAGTTGAAGTACACCGTGCTCAGCACAAAATGAGTACAGCCCGTTTTAAAATGAATTTCCCCTTTATAAGGGAACTCCAACATGTGTCTGATAACAGACTATGGTCTGACGTAATCCCATAGTAAATAAATCTGAGGAATATTGCTAAGTTACGAAGTATGCTATCCATTTCAGATGCCGAAAAGCTCCCTACTGAAAAAAAAACAGCTTAAACTAGCCTAAGCTGGTTGGCTGGTTTTAGCTGGTCGACCAGGCTGGTTTTAGAGGGGTTTTGGCCATTTCCAGGATGGATTACCAGCTAAAACCAGCTTGACTAGCTTAGCCAGGCTGGGAGCCCAGCCAAAACCAGCTATGTCCAGCTTAAACCAGGCTTGTCAAGCTGGTTTTAGCTGGATTTAGCTGGTCATTTTCCAGCCTGACCAGCTAAGACCAGGCTGGAAATGGCTAGAAGCCAGCTTGGAAATGGCCAAAACCCATCTAAAACCAGCCTGGTCGACCAGCTAAAACCAGCCTACCAGCCTAGGCTGGTTTAAACTGAATTTTTCAGCAGGGCTAGTTCATGCTTTTATGACTTTTAGGCTGGATTACTGTAATGCTCTGTTTGCTGGCTGTCCAGCATCCTCTATTAACAAACTTCAGCTAGTACGAAACAAGGTTATAATAGTTAACAAAAACGAACGAAAAAACGAAAACTAAAATGTAAAATAATTGCCGTTAACTAAAATAAAAAATAAATACAAGAGTTTAAAAAAAAAAACTGTACTAACTGTAACTAATGTAACTAACTGAAACTGTATCATGTACATACAAAACTAACTGAAACTAACTCAAATTATAGCTAAAACTTCCTTCGTTTTCGTATTTGTAAATGTATTTAATACATAATCTTGCTGTGAGCCGTTTAGAAGTAAATATAATAGAATGGAGAAATTATGACGTCACCTTGTAGACTAATCGGCTGCTAGCATAAAATCGGTTCCCTCGACAAATCCAAATAGGATATTCCCATAGGCTTTTTGAAGATTGCAAATAATAAACTCTGTGTTCAAACACTGTTCATTACCATTAAGTTTTGTCCAGCCGCATACTCCTCACACCAAAATACAACTTTAAGCACTTTTACATCTTAAATGAAAACGCAAGAACTGAACATTTATAAACGGACTACAGAGCCTACCGGGCACTCGCCTGTGACGTAGGCACCACCTTACTACAGGCAACTTTTCTAGCTTATTTTTAGAAATATGCTCTATGACAGAGTAAATCTCTCTGTTTATTACATTATAATACACGCTATATATTGTAAACAAATAAATATGAAAAAACACATAGACCTACATTCATTTTGGATTGTTTTTACATGGGAAATACATCTGTTTTGCTTTACGGTTGTAAAAGTTTTAAAACTGTATTCATAAATGTGCCTACATAGTATTATCATAAGACATTTAAATAAGTGTATCGCTTGCGTGCACACAGCCAGCTTACCTTAACAGTAAGGCAACAGTAGGGTTTTCTCATCAGTACTGTGTGTCTAACCTCAGAAGCAGCCTTGCACACATATTGTACTTAAGGCTGCTATCTTGTGGGCTGCTGTATTTGAGTTTGAGGATGGGTAGATGGTGTTGGTAGATGATAGTGTTCAAGTGTCCTCTCAGTATACATGTTTCAAAAAATGTATGATAGGTATTTGTTTTTATCATACAATAATTTTCCTGTTGATTTTGAATCTTGCACCTAACAAATACCCTTGTTTAAAGAAAAAAAAAAAAACTAGTACTGAAACTAATAAAAACTAAACTAAAACTAAGACAATTCAAAATATAGAAACTTATAAAAACTAAACTAAAACTAAGACAATTCAAAATATAGAAACTTATAAAAACTAAACTAAAACTAAGACATTTCAAAATATAGAAACTTATAAAAACTAAACTAAAACTAAGACAATTCAAAATATAGAAACTTATAAAAACTAAACTAAAACTAAGACATTTCAAAATATAGAAACTAATAAAAACTAAACTAAAACTAAGACATTTCAAAATATAGAAACTAATAAAAACTAAACTAAAACTAAGACATTTCAAAATATAGAAACTTATAAAAACTAAACTAAAACTAAGACATTTTAAAATATAGAAACTTATAAAAACTAAACTAAAACTAAGACATTTTAAAATATAGAAACTAATAAAAACTAAACTAAAACTAAGACAATTCAAAATATAGAAACTAATAAAAACTAAACTAAAACTAAGACAATTCAAAATATAGAAACTTATAAAAACTAAACTAAAACTAAGACATTTCAAAATATAGAAACTTATAAAAACTAAACTAAAACTAAGACAATTCAAAATATAGAAACTTATAAAAACTAAACTAAAACTAAGACATTTCAAAATATAGAAACTAATAAAAACTAAACTAAAACTAAGACATTTCAAAATATAGAAACTAATAAAAACTAAACTAAAACTAAGACATTTCAAAATATAGAAACTTATAAAAACTAAACTAAAACTAAGACATTTTAAAATATAGAAACTAATAAAAACTAAACTAAAACTAAGACATTTTAAAATATAGAAACTAATAAAAACTAAACTAAAACTAAGACAATTCAAAATATAGGAACTAATAAAAACTAAACTAAAACTAAGACAATTCAAAATATAGAAACTAATAAAAACTAAACTAAAACTAAGACAATTCAAAATATAGAAACTAATAAAAACTAAACTAAAACTAAGACAATTCAAAATATAGAAACTAATAAAAACTAAACTAAAACTAAGACAATTCAAAATATAGAAACTAATAAAAACTAAACTAAAACTAAGACAATTCAAAATATAGAAACTAATAAAAACTAAACTAAAACTAAGACATTTCAAAATATAGAAACTAATAAAAACAAGTAAATCTGCCTCTAAAACTAATTAAATTAACTGAATTTGAAAGCAAAAATTCAAAATCAAATAGAAACTAAAACTAATGAAAAATCCAAAACTATTATAACCTTGGTACAAAATGCAGCTGCCAGAGTTCTTACTAGGTTTTAAGAAAAGGTGCAATAAAATCAGTCATTTTAGGCTGCAAAAGTCAGAAATAAGTCTTGCAAAATCCTGGAGGGACTGTGTACTATAGTACTCTATATTATACATATAGTGTATATTAGATTATATGGTATTTCCCCAGAGCGGTTTGAGATACAATATGTGTTGTCTTACCGACAGGAGAGAGCTCCGCCACGCTGCCGATGTACGGTCCCTCTAGAAACTTGGGCTCACTGTCATTAATGTCCTGCACTTTAATGACGAACTCGGACTCGGGTTCGAGAGGCTCGTCCGTCTGCCGGTCTCGCGCTTGAGCTCGTAGCGTGTAGAAGGTTTTCTCCTCGCGGTCCAGCCTCTCGGTGGCGTGGATGTCGCCCGTCACCTCGTCTATGATGAAGATGCTGCCCGCTCCTTCTCCAGAGATGGTGTATTTGATGGAGCCGTCGCCTTCATCTGAGTCCGAGTGAATCTGAACAACACACACAGAGTCACACACTTAGCAAATGAATTCTGGATTATTAGCACCTCTGTAAATATTTTTCCCCAATTTCTGTTTAATGCAGAGATTTTTTCCAACACATTTCTGCACATAATAGTTTTAATAACTCCTCTCTAATAATTAATTTATTTTATCCTTGCCATGAAGACTGTAAATAATACTTGACTAGATTTTTTCAATATACTAGTATTCAGCTAAAAGTGGCATTTAAAATTTGTTTAATTAGTCAACTTAAGGTAATTAGGCAAGTCGTTGTATAACAGCGGTTTGTTCTGTTCTAGACAATCAAAAACAAATATTGCTTAAGGGGGCTAATATTATTAACCTTAAAAAATTATATATATATATATATATATATATATATATATATATATATATATATATATATATATATATATATATATATATATATATATATCTTTTTAGGAACTGCTTTTATTCTAGCCGAAATAAAACAATTAAAACTTTCTCCAAAGACAAAATATCATAGGAAATACTGTGTTGAACTGTTGAACATAATTTCAAAAATATTTAAAATATAAAAAAACAAAAACAAACACAGGAGGACGAATCATTTTGATGGCAACTGTAGGATCGTAGAAATTGAGTTTGGTCAATCACAGTGCACAGTTAATAAAGGAATAGTTCATCCAAAAAAAAACGTATATTCTAACACAAAAGAGATATTTTGAAGAATGTTGGAAACCTGTAGCCATCGACTTCTATTTTTTATTTATTTTTTTCTATTATGGAAGTGAATGGTTTTCAGTTTTCTTCAATATACAGTTGAAGTCAGAATTATTTGCCCCCTTTGATTATTTTTTTTTTTTCTTTTTTAAAAATTTCCTAAATGATGTTTAACAGGGCAAGGAAGTTTTTATAGTATGTCTGATAATATTGTTTTTCTTTTGGGGAAAGTTTTATTTGTTTTATTTCGGCTAGAATACTATCAGTTTTTATTTTTTAAACAACATTTTAAGGTCAAAATTATTAGCCCCTTTTAGCTGTATATTTTTTCGATAGTCCACAGAACAAACCATCATTATACAACATGCCTGATTACCCTAACCTGCCTAGTTAACCTAATTAACCTAGTTACGCCTTTAAATGTCACCTAAAGCTGTATAGAAGTGTCTTTTTATATTATTTACTGTCATCATGGCAAAGATAAAATAAATCAGTTATTAGAGATGAGTTATTAAAACTATTATGGTTATAAATGTGTTTAAATAAATCTTCTCTCCGTTAACCAGAAATTGGGGGAAAAATAAACAGGGGGGCGAATAATCCAGGGGGCTAATAATTTTGACTTCAACTCTAGATTTTGGTTAAAGTATTGTTTTTTTTTTTTTTAATCTTATTAGAAACATCACAATACAATACAATTCAGCTCAAACTCAGGAATTATGAATGTGTTTATCATCTTAAAATTACAAAGTTACAAGTGCACAAGAAAAGCATAAAAGTACACAAAAAATCACATTTGCTATTTGTTTAAACAACTTATTTAAAAATGAGCTAAGCAATACTATTATTGAGTTTTTTGGGGGGACAACTTAATTTATTTATGTTTAATACACTTAAATTTGTTAAAAAAAAATAAAAAAAATTCTTCAAAAGTCCTTCAAAAAGTCCTTCAAATGTCCTTCATGTTGCCCTAGCACAAATCGATTGTGTGGAACCAAGGATCTGTTACAGTGTAATGTTGAATTGAATTCACCTGAATACTTAAAGTTTTGCTTAAATCTCAAATTAATCTTGAATGAAATTGTATTGAAACAAAATTGCATGTGAAAAGAAATGCATTATTAATGAGTGAACAAGCGACTGAGTCTGAGTGCAGATCATATCCATGTCATGCATCCCTCTCTAATGTTTCCTGATCTGCCTCATGAGTGCAGTAACATGGCCAGTTTCCACATTAAAAGGCAAAATTCCCAGTTTTCCACCATGAGTTCTCACAGACTCCTGGCATCACATTCAGCCATTGCTATAGCAACCGGAGACTGACGACAAGACCTGAACAAATGCATTTCATCCTTTACAACATAATCCACAGACAAAACGCAGAGAAACGGTCTCCAAAACCAGAGAGAACTGCCCTTGTTTACTGGCTTATTACATCTCAGTGTGAAATAATCACCTGTGCTGAACTCAGTGGAGAATTACGGCACATTCTAGTTTACTTTATGTTGAGCTAAAATACAGGATGCAGGACAATTGCAATTCAATCTTGCATACAATAAAGCAGATTTACAGCAAATGCAGCTGAACCCCCTAAAAAAGTATTGTTAACATACTTGTTTTTACACATATGTAAATAAAAAATATTACCTTTATATATATGTAAATATATATATACACTAAAAGTAATAATAATAATAATAAATATTATTATTATTATTATTTATTATTATTATTATTATTATTATTATTATTATTATTATTATTTTGAAAGCCACACACTGTAAAAATTATATGATCAATAGTAATGGATGTTTCCCAGTGATGGGTTGCAGCTGGAAGGGCATCCACTACATAAAACATATGCTGAATAAGTTGGCGGTTCATTCTGCTGTGTTAGTATAGTGACTAAGCCGACAAGAAAATGAATGAATAAATGATTCAGTTTAAAAACCAGGATTTTTGCAGTGTAACAATGACAACAACAACAACAACAACAACAACAACAACAACAACGATGATAATAAATCATCATCATCATCATCATCATCATCATAAACCATATTTATGCATATACATTGTTTTAATCCATTCTTCAGAGAATATGGACAATAAATATTGGTAATTGATTTTTTTTGTACCTTTTTTATTATTAAGTATATTGGATTTAGTGTGGACACCTAACATCTTTAGATAAAACAATTAATTAAAAAAAAAAAAAAAACAACATTTGATGGCCTTCATTACGTTGTTTTTTTACACAACATTATAACTTTAAGATTAAATACAAATTTTTAAATCATACATTACAAATACCTAACTAACTAACTAACTAACTAACTAACTAACTAACTAACTAACTAACTAACTAACTAAATAAATAAATAAATAAATAAATAAATACCATATTCTAATATTATTATACATATATATGGCTAATATGTGCTGATATGTTTATATAAACTCACTGGCCACTTTATTAGGTATAAGGCATGGATACATCCTGCCTTGTATCAGCAATTCAGGCTGGTGGTGTTGGTGTAATGGTGTGGGGGATATTTTCTTGGCACACTTTGGACCCATTAGAACCAATTGGACATCTTGTCAGCACCACAGCCTGACCACAGTGTACCCATATTCTCATGGCTACTTCCAGCAGGATAACACATGTTATAAAGCCCAAATCAACTCAGACTGGTTTCTTGAACATGACAATGAGTTCACTGTACTCAAATGGCCTCCACAGTTACTAGAACTCAATCCAATAGAGCACCTTTGGGATGTGATTTAATGGAAGATTCTCATCATGCATGTACAGCTGACAAATCCGAGCAATTGTGTGATGCTATCATGTCAATATAGAGCAAAATCTCTGAGGAATATTTCCAGTAACTTGTTGAATCTATAACACAATGGATTAAGGCAGTTCTAAAGGCAAAACGGGGTCCAACACGGTACTAGTAAGGTGTACCTAATAAAGTGGCCGGTGAATGTGTATACATACATATATATATATATATATATATATATATATATATATATATATATATATATATATATATATATATATATATATACATACATACATACATACATACATACATATATATATATATATATATATATATATATATATATATATATATATATATATACATACATACATACATACATACATATATATATATATATATATATATATATATATATATATATATATATATATATATATATATATATATATATATATATATATCCAACATGTTTTTTATAAATCTCTCATTTAATCTGGACACTATACTGTATATTGGAACATTTTCACCAATTAATTTAATTATGCAGTTCTATTAATTGTTCACTGGGTTGTTATTTTTGCCCATTTTTGCACATTTAAAAATAAATAAAACTACAAAAATGACAATGTGTGAAAAAAAAGAGCAAACTCCTGATAATAATTGAAAGTCCACTCCCACTAAAATACATCATAATTACATCAATTAAATGGGTTGCAAACACCTCTTTAAATAATATGATGTCCATATAATTGGCCAATTTAATGGTTGAGTTTACAGGCTAATGCCAGCGAAGTTTCAGAGCGAGTAGAAACACTTTTGATCCAGCATTCATCTGTGGGTCAGTAATGATGACAGTTCACTTTGACCAGCTGGAGCCTCATTATAGTCAAACACACAGAGGGATAAAGTCCAGCAGAACAAAACAATGAAGCAAATCTCCAGAAATCACCTCTATATTTCACAGACCTGCTAAACCACATCAAACCTGCATACAGTCTTAGTCTGCATTAAAGGAATGTCTTCAACTACACCTACGCCATGACTGCACACATACAGCAGTGGTTATAGTTTACATAGAAGTTTATGGCTTACTGGATGCCCTTTGTGGAACTTTAACACAATTTACTTCTACTAATTAGCTAACTAACTAACTAACTAACTAACTAACTAACTAACTAACTAACTAACTAACTAACTAACTAACTAACTAACTATAATTTAGTCATTCGTTCTTTTGATATTCACAAATTTACATACTGATTCAATTCATTATATTATTTGAAGCATTGCTTATTGATGTATCATTTTCTAGAAATAGTTCATATTTTGGGAAATATTCTGTTTGTAAATCACTCATTTCATTAATCCATCCATCCATCCATCCATCCATCCATCCATCCATCCATCCATCCATCCATCCATCCATCCATCCATCCATCCATCCATCCATCCATCCATCCATCCATCATCCATGCACCCAGTCATTCTTTAATTTATTCATCCACCCATTAATCCATCTAACCATCCCTCCATTCATTTGTCCATTGTGTCTATCCATCCAAACCATCCGTCAATTCATTCATTCATACACCCAATAATCCATATAATCATCCATCCATCCACCCATCCATCCATCCATCCATCCATTCATCCATTTATTTATGCATTCCTCCATTCACTTATTTATTAATGCATTTATTCGTTCATGCATCCATTTCATTCCTTCATCCATTATCCATCCATCCATCCATCCATCCATCCACCTATTCGTTTATTCATTAGATCATCTATTCATTAGTTCATTTATCTACCCATTGATTTATCAATTTATTCATCTGTCCTGCAATCAACATATGCATGCATTCACACATCCATCTGTCCATCCATCCATCTATCCATCCATCCATCCATCCATCCATCCATCCATCTATCCATCCATCTTCCCATTCATTCATTTATTCATTCATTCATTCATTCATTCATTCATTCATTCATTCATTCATTCATTCATTCATCCATTAATTAATCAATTAATTTATTCATCTATCCATCCATCCATCCATCCATCCATCCATCCATCCATCCATTTATCCATTCATTCATTCATTCATTCATTCATTCATTCATTCATTCATTCATTCATTCATTCATTCATTCATTCATTCATTCATCCATTAATTAATCAATTAATTTATTCATCTATTCATCCCTTCCTTCCTTCCTTTATTCATTCATTACTCCATTTACTCAATCATGAATTCATTTTAATTAATCTATTCCTTCATTTATTCACCCATTATTTCATCAATTAATTCATCCATCTATTCATCCATACATTCATCCACTCATCAATTCATTCATTAATACATCCATTCCTTTATTCATTCCTTCCTTTCTCCCTTTATTTATTCATCCCCTGATCCACTCATTCAATAATTCAATTTTTTTTCTTCAATTTCTTTATTCATTCACACATTAATTCATCAATTAATTCACCCATCCATCCATCCATCCATCCATCCATTCATCCATCTATTCATCCATTTATCCATTCATTCACTCATACAACCATCTATTCATTTATTGACTCATTTATCAATCCATCCATCCATACATCCATACATCAACCCATCCATTCATCCATCTATCCATCCATCCACATATTCATTCATCATTCATTCATTATTCAATTAATTTATCTATATGTCCACCCACTCATTCATTCATCCATCCATTCATTAATTTATTCATTCATCCATTTCTTACTTCCTTCATGCATCCAATCATAAATCCATTCATCCATTCATCCATCCATCCATTCATTCATTCATTCATTCATTCATTCATTCATTCATTCATTCATTCATTCATTCATTCATTCATTCATTCATTCATCCATCCACTCATCCATTGGTTAATTTAATAATTCATTCATTTATTTTATTCTTTCATCCCATTCATCTTCATTATGTATTCATTCAACAATTCTTTTATTCATCAATCCATCCATCCATTCATTCATCCACGCATTTAGACATTCACCCACTTATCCATCCACCCACCCACCCATCCATCCATCCATCCATCCATCCACTTATCTATTGATTAATTAATGTATTAATTAATCCATTCATTGCTTTAATCATCCAATCGTCCATTCATTTATATTTTTTTCATTTAACATTTTTTCATTCATCCATTCCCTCATTCCACCAGTCAATCCATCCATCGATCCATACATCCGTGTTTTTTTATCAAGTTATTCAAACATTTACTTCAAAGAAATCAGTATCTATTTTTACAGTAAAACCTGTGTGAATCACATTGTTCATACTATTATACTATCCAACATTTAATGTGAAAAGCTCAGAATCTCTGTATGTACTCAAACTATAATATTATTGCAGTTGTGTAGCATTAATATAAGTAAAGTGTTGTATTAGAAATGCAGAGGGGTGATGCTCCATCCACTCCTCCATCGTCATGCGTGGCTTTTCTTGAGCTTCAGTTTTTCCCATTAGAGCAAAGTCCTCTAAACAGCAGTGGACAGAGCGAAATCACCCTCTCCATCACGGCCGTGTTAAATATTTGATCAACTCTTAATTAAATAGCGCTTTCCATCACCCCCGTGGGGATTTTCATTAGGTATTTGTCGTAAAACATGGGAAGAACGCAAGCCGGCCTACAATATTGCATTTTCTTCCGCCCTCTTTCCTCATTTCAAACCTTCCCTCGCTCGAATAAAACATGTGCTCGAAAATACCCTCTTTTTTGGCGTATCAATATTTCAGGAGTAATAAAAAAACTCTCTAACGGGAAGACAAAGAAAGCTGGGCAATATCTGGAGAGCTGGAGGATAAAGAGTTTTTCTCTCTGTCTGTTTCACAGCGAGTGTTTGATCAAAGAACAGAAACACACACACATGCACACGCGCGCGCTCCTGGAGTCTTTTGTGCACACGTTAACACACACCGAGATCATATGATCAACATCACATCTGCTCCTGCAATTATCAGTGCACAAATAATACACATTTAAATAGTTTCCCTCAGTTTTCCCTAATGAGAACACACTGAAAAGCGAGCTCCTTCTTTAGTGTTGTTGGCTTCGTTTTGCTTTACAGTATCTAACTGTTTTGTAGCAATATCCATTTATTTGATGGACAAATTTGAAGTGTGTATTAATCATTCATTATCCTTAAGCTTAGTCCCTTTATTCATCAGGGGTCCCCACAGTGAAATGAACCACCAGAATGCCCTTCCAGCTGCAACCCAGTTCTGGGTAACAGCCATACACACTCATTCTCATTCATAACACACTTTGGCCAATTTAGTTTATTCAATTCCTCTATAGCGCATGTGTTTGCTGCAACCCAGTTCTGGGAAACAGCCATACACACTCATTATTATTCATAATACACTTTGGCCAGTTTAGTTTCTTCAGTTCCCCTATAGCGCATGTGTTTGCTGCAACCCAGGTCTGGGTAACAGCCATACACACTCATTCTCATTCATAACACACTTTGGCCAATTTAGTTTATTCAATTCCCCTATAGTGCATGTGTTTGCTGCAACCCAGTTCTGGGAAACATCCATACACACTCATTCTCATTCATAACACACTTTGGCCAATTTAGTTTATTCAATTCCCCTATAGCGCATGTGTTTGCTGCAACCAAGTTCTGGGAAAAAGCCATACACACTCATTCTCATTCATAACACACTTTGGCCAATTTACTATCCAGTAATGCAGAAATGGAGTGTGTTGCTAGTAGCAGGGAAGAAAAAGAGCTGGAAATGATCAAACCTAAAGTGGGTTTTAAATCGGATGTGTGGAAGCATTTTGGTTTCTTTCTAAAAAGATACGAAAAAGGAGAAAAGGTGACAGACAAAGAAAAAACAGTATGCAGGCACTGCCAGACTGTGATGAAATATAAGTCGGGGAATACGACTAAAAACAGTCATGGGGACTGCAGAACACAGCAGTTAGATTGATGCAGACATTGACTTGTACCGCAAAGAGACCTCTATCTCACTCATGGCTTGTCCTCTCAAATGGTGGAAATACAATGCACAATGTTACCCACTGCTGTCAACCTTGGCTAAATCATATCTCTCTGTCCCAGAAACCTCAGTCCCAAATGAGAGGGTTTTTTTCTGTTGCAGGGGACATGGCCAGAGATCCCAGCTTTTACCAGATTATAGTTATATGATAATTTTCCCTAAAAAACCCATCTCTATCTAAGTGAGTGAGTGATTAAATGTTGAATGTGATGAGTTTTCAACAATACTATATTGAAACTTAATTTATTTATATGGTTTAATAGTTTTTTGTTATTAAAATTGAAAAATTAAAGTTCCTGTTTTGAAACTTACAGATAGATGGCTAATTTGTATGTCATTGATATGTTCAGTGTAAGGTAAATAAACACTTTTGGCACTTTTTTCGAGTCTTTTCATTAGTTTTGTTTTTCCTGTAAATTATTCAATAAATACCGTACCGTGCCATTCATACCGAGGTATTACCGTACCGTGAAATTCTGATACCGTTACATCCCTAATATATATATATATATATATATATATATATATATATATATATATATATATATATATATATATATATATATATATAAATTATATATTTATATAAATTATAAATTATATATATATTCTGTAAATGCTTAATATGTTTCTGTGTGTCTCATTAAATGCAAATAAGCTGCAGCTCCCAACACCCTTTCAAAAAGAAGGCAGGGCCTTTACAGTAAGCAGCAGCAACACACACACACACACACACACACACACACACACACACACACACACACACACATTAGATGATTCACTTGAGTCCTCCGCTACTCTAAATTTTGCATCTGAAAAGGAAACACATAAATACGTTATTTTTATACTGCAGGTCTTTAGTAAATCTTGATGTCTGTTTGTTTGTTTTACTGTGAAAAGCAAATGTGTGCTGTAAGTAATTCTGGTTAATATAAACTCTGTGGCTATTCTCAGTAATTGATTATTCAGAATTCATTTACTCACTAACGAGAGGTTTAAACTAAATAAAATCAGCGTACAGCCCTCAAGCCTGCTTCATTCTGCTGAATAAAAATCTAAGGAGCTTTTTATTAGAAACCTTCAGAAAAAAAAAACACTACAGCTTCTCCTCCATCTTCTCTGTATATGGGCACTTAGTTCTGACTAGTAGACTAGACTGACAACTGACTCCAGCAGAGTTTCTGATGAGAATGCCGCTATACTAAACAGGGTTCCCGACAGGGCTTTATTTACTGTTTAATTTAACATTAAAACTAAATATATATTATGTCTGCATAAATTTATTTTTAAAATGTTAAAGAGGTATTTTCAAATCTAATCAGAATGGCTAATATTGACTAGACTAATGGGGCTAAGATATCTATCTATCTATATATATATATATATATATATATATATATATATATATATATATATATATATATATATATATATATATATATATATATATATATATATATATATATATATATATATATTATTTTATTTTTTATTTTTTTTAATAATTAGTTGAAGCTGCTTAAAATGCTGTATAGTTCAGTCTGTTCACTTTATTTACACATTTGCTCTGCTTTCTTTGTTACTGGAGTTTTTGAAACATTTTATCAGTATTCCAATAAATTATTTGACCAAATCAATGATTAATATTAGCATTATGAGAATTCTTGTGTGAAATAAAAAAATATATATATAACAGAATTGTTAAATATTGTTAAATTTAGAATTTAGAATTGTTAGAAATTGTTATTATTAATATTATTCATATTATTATAAGTAGTAGTAGCAGTAACAATATTTTTATAATAAATAACATGTTTTTGTTGTTTTTGAACCCACATTGAATTCGTATATGATATATTTGTTATAATAATAATGATGAAAATGATAATAATAAAAAAAAAATAAATAAAAAAAAATAATAATAATAACAATTCTAATAATTATTATTACAAATATAATGTGCAACTGCTTATTAACGCAAATTTCTAATCAGCCAATCACATGGCAGCAACTTAATGCATTTAGGCATGTAGACATGGTCAAGATGGTCTGCTGCAGTTCAAACCGAGCATCAGAATGGGGAAGAAAGGGAATTTAAGGGTGCTTTCACACCTACACTTTTGTTTCGGAACGTATCTTGTTTGCCCAGTTAGCGCGGTTCGTTTGGCATATGTGAACAGGGCAATCGCGCTCTGTTCCACGCCAAAGTAATCGCTCCGAGATCACCTGAGTGAGGTGGTCTCGGCTCGATTAAAACAAACCCTGGAGCGGTTCGATTGCAGTGAGAAAGCGATCCGATCCGAGCGCGGTTATATCACAGTGCTTTATGGATATGTAATAGGCTTACGGCTATATGAAGAGAGAATTATGACTATGGCGGGAAGTTTCGCGAGTCTCCGGATGCCCGCAAACGAGTGATGATCTCCCGGTAATCTCGCGTCTCCCTCCCGGTCCTCAAATAGGCATCGTCGCGCACCGTTCTCACCCCTCCCCACCGCTTCTCTCCTCAGACACGTCGCGCGCGCACCCTGTCAATCACCACCAAACCACCACCTCTCCTGACAGCTGAGCGGGACGCTGCAAAATAAACCCTGACACTCTGACCAATGTGAGGAGAGTTTACTCGCACGTGACTTGTTTTAGCTCTATTGGTCTGATTAGAAACTTTGCAGTGTGAAAGCGAACCGCTCCAAGAGCAAAGAGCAACAATGTAACAATTTTAATCTCTGTTTCAGGAACAACTGAATCGATTCACAGGTGTGAAAGCACCCTAAGTCACTTTAAACGTGGCATGGTTGTTGGTGCAAGACAGGCTGGTCTAAGTATTTCAGAAACTGCTGATCTACTGGGATTTTCACGCACAACCATTTCTAGAGTTTACAGAGAATGGTCTGAAAAACAGGAAATATCCATTGACCAACAGTTCTGTGGGCACAAATGATTTGTTGATGCCAGAGGTCAGAGGAGAATGGCCAGACTGGCTCCAGAAAGGCAACAGTAACTCAAACAAGCCCTCGTTACAACCGAGGCCTACAGAAGAGCATCTCTGAACACACAACACGTCCAACCTTGAGGCTACAGCAGCAGAAGACCACACCGGGTGCCACTCCTGTCAGCTAAGAACAGGAAACTGAGGCTACAATTCACACAGGCTCACCAAAACTGGACAATAGAAGATTTGAGAAACGTTGCCTGCTCTGATGAGTCTCCATTTCTGCTGCCACATTCAGATGGTCGGGTCAGAATTTGGCATCAACAACATGAAAGCATGGATCCATCCTGCCTTGTATTAACGGTTTAGGTTGCTGGTGGTGATATAATAGTGTGGGGGATATTTTCTTGGCACACTTTGGGCCCAATAGTACCAAATGAGCATTGTGTTACCACCACTTCCTGCTTAAGTATTGTTGCTGACCATGTCCATCCCTTAAGACCACAGTGTACCCATCTTCTGATGGCTACTTCCAGCAGGATAACGCACCGTCATAAAGCGTTAATCATCTCAGACTGGTTTGATTCACATGACAATGAGTTCACTGTACTCAAATAGCCTCCACAGTCACCAGAGCTCAATCCAACAGAGCACCTATGGGATGTAGTGGAATGGGAGATTCGTATCATGGATGTGCAGCCGACAAATCTCTAGCAATTGCATGATGCTATCATATCAACACGGACCAAAATCTCTGAGGAATATTTCCAGTAGCTTATGCCTCAAAGGATTAAGGCAATTCTGAAAACAAAAGTGGGTCAAGTCCACTACTAGCAAGGTGTACCTAATAAAGTGGCCGCTGCATGTATAAAGTCAAATCTAATTTAGCAGCCTCCAAATAAAAAGACCACAACACACATTTCAATAGAAGTCTATACCAGTCTAACTTTAGACTAGGAAATGACCAAAAAGCATCCACACTAAAGACCGACGGCGACAGAGAGCTAGAGACTGAGCTGGTGTTTGAGCATAAAGTGGCTGAGCTGCAGTCTGTGTGGACCTGCCACCTCTCAGGTCAACACACTAACAAAGCAAACCTGTTAGCGGCTAGTGGAAGTGAAGGAGACACTGCAAACATCTCACCTCTGATGGGCACTGAAGCACACAGATATCCTGACAGCACACACACTCCCAATGTGTGAACAAATCCAGACACAGGGATGACTGCTGTGTGGAAATATGCCATCCAGCCTTTGAATGTTTGGCTGATATTGACTTCTGCGATGGGTGCAAATGTTTATCTAGCATAAATATTCCACAAGTACACTAGCGTTCCATAGGTTGGGGTTGGAAAGTATCTTGAAATAAGCATCCTGTGGCCTTTTAATTGTGTTTATGTTGTATTTGAATACACTGTAAAATTATTCAATACAACAATTATTATTTCTGTGATATTAAACAGGTTGGCACGGTGGCACAGGGGTTAGCACTGTCGCCTCACAGCAAGAAAGTCTCCCCGTATTAGCATGGGTTTTCTCTGGCTGCTCCGGTTCCACCACAGTCCAAACACATGTGCTAAAGGGGAACTGAATAAACTAAATTCTGTGAAGATATAAGCCATTTGTAACAACAACATCTAACGTTACATCTGCTTTGCATAAAGCTGAAACAGTTTTAAAACAAAACACTATCTGTCAAAGAGAAATCCTTCACACATGGCGTCATCCTTTCTTCAGCGTGCAAAGGTAACTCCAATATTGATTGAGGTTTTTAAAAAGTTTTGATTCAGCATGTTTTTACTGACCGTGCGCGCGCGTGCTCTATCTCATGAACGCGCGGCAGTCGGCGGAGCTGCGTACAAAAGGCTGCGCAGTACATACCAGAATTATGAGAGATGTCGGATGACTCTATTTAATTGGATTAACATTTTTTTGGTTTATGCCTTTATTTTATTTTATGCCAAAATATAAAAATACATATAAACACATTTAGATCATTTACTGTAATCATTACTATTGGACTGTGAAGAGACTTTCAACCAGCAAAACAAAAAATGCTTCTGGAGACAATCACCTACTGCACCTTTAAAAGTTTAATACTCTTTTGTATTAATTTTAGTGTTTACTTATTTCTTTTATTTTTATAGTTACTGTTATTTTTAAGGTAATTTTTTTTTTATTTAAAATTGAAATTTAACATTAAATGAAAAAGTGAAAAAGTATGATACAAGTTAACGTTCATGTCAGACATATGTGAATTACAAAAAAACAAAAACATGTCATGCAAAGTTTGCCAGTACTGGATTGCGGCTGGAAGGGCATCAGCTGTGTAAAACATATGCTGGAATAGTTGGTAGTTCATTCTGCTGTGGCAACCAATGATAAATAAGAGACTAAGCCGAAGGAAAATGAAATGTCAAATTCAAAGTCCAGATCTGCTGTTCTATAGACCTATTTGCTAATTATTCACATCCCGAACGAGCCCCCACATATATAGTCAAGTCTGAAATTATTCATTGCCCTGGCAAATTCTGACCTTAAGCTTAAAGTTACTTTTATTCAACCAGCAATAATTTTCTGACCAAAAATGACACGGGCTTCTCTCAAAAGAAAATAAGACAATGTGCAAGAGTGAAAAAAAAAATAAATATATATATATATATATATATATATATATATATATATATATATATATATATATATATATATATATATATATAATTATCAGAATTATTAGCCCCCTTTTAATTTTTTTTATTTTTTAAATATTTTCCAAATGATGTAAGGACATTTTCACAGTATGTCTGATAATATTTTTTCTTCTGGAGAAAGTCTTATTTGTTTGATTTTTGATTTTGAAATTGGGGAAAAAATAAACAAGGGCGCTAATAATTCACGGAGGCTAATAATTTTGACTTCAACTATATATATATATAGTATAAATATATATATATATATATATATATATATATATATATATATATATATATATATATATATATATATATATATATTTCTCAGTTTTATTTACATTTGAACAAAAAAAAACTTTATGTCAGAATTAGCCTGGGGTGGAAATAATTTCAGCCTTGACTGTATATACAGATATACATATATAATAACACTGGTTTCAGCTTTTGTTGCTCCCCTAAAGCGCTCCCATTATATTATGCATAGCTTTTTAAATCAGAATATCAGGTTAAATCTGCGTTCTGCTTTGAACATTTCATCTTCATAGTCTCCATTTCATTCGGTTGAATAATTGATACAAATTTATTAGTTTCATAGCCTCCTTGCCTCCAAAGCATTTCTGTCTGAAGGGCCAAAAACTCCTGGTTAAATATGTATCACAACGTTCATGCGAAATCTCTTTATCCTTCAGTCGTAATAGTTTAAATGTCAGGGGTGTTCGGCGAATGTGCATGTTGATTGCGAGATGAAGCTTTATGAATCCATTATTAATGTTTTGATCTTTCGCTTTGAGAAAGAGTGTTGTGTAGCTAATGAATTTCAACAAAACAAAGGGGTCCGTGTTGCCTGATGAGGTTTGTGTCGACGTGACCTGATGTGCAGATGTCGACGCTGAATCCTCTGCTGTGAATGTCATGCGCTTTCTTTTTGTTATGTTTAGTTTCAAGACGAAATGAAAATGGTCAAATTATCAGGGCCATAGAAATTAAAGTCATTAAGAGCCACACTGGAAGTTCTTAGTGGTTGTTAATAGCATGAACCATGGCTTTGATAACAGTCACTGCTTTTGTTTGAGACTTCAGTGCCGGAAATGCATGACATGATGTCGGTTTTGTGTTTTAGGCCAGATATTTTTAATAAATACTCTTATTCAGCAAGGAGGCATTAAATTACTGTTGTTGCAGAAGATTCTGTTTCAAATAAATGTTGTACTTTAAACTTCATCTTCATCAGAGGATCCTAAGAAAAAAATAGCAAGTTTTACACAATAATATGCAGGAGAACTACTGTTAATTGCAACACAGGCTCATTGTGAAAATGTACCCCTTATACATTTCTGGAGAGTGCGAATTATGTAGCCAGAGCTACGTAAGGCTACATTTCGTCTTTAAAATGAGGCGGTATGATGTCAAATACTAAATACTGCAGTGTATATACAGCAGTATGTTTTAATGCCGTACATTATACATACATTATACACATTGTGTAATACATTACACTACTGTACATTCAACAATTTGTACAATTTGACATATCATAACATACATTTTAGTTATTAAAATGAATATTTTTATTTAATGAAACAATAAAGAATATTTAATTTTAAATGTTTATATTTATCTAAATGTTTATATTTATATGTTTAATACAATATAATAAAATGTGTTTAACTAAATGTTGCTATTTAGTTTTGTATTTATTTTAATGTTTACTTATTTTATTTCATTTTAATTGTTATTTTTACATTTTTTGAGATTGAAAATAAACATTAAATGAATTAGAATTATGTAGCCAGAGCTGCGTACGGCTGCATTTTGTCTTTAAAACGAACGCTTCGGGGCAGTATGATCTCCTGGTTAAATATGTATCACTGGGCAGTATGATATATATATATATATATATTACATTAGTTATAACGTAAAACGCCCATAATGACACTCTAAACGGGGCGGAGGAACTACTTCTTTACAGAAGAACAACATAATTTCTTTATGCAAATTATATTGTTTTACAAAAACAGGCATTTAAATAAAATCCAATGTTAGTTTTGGTTAAAACATGCACTCGCTTTCTATATTAACTGAAATACATGTAAATGACACATATATGTTTCCTTTACAAATATTATTGAGAATGACATACTCTATTTTAAAACAAACCACTAAAAAAGCCAACACATATTCTAATAACATTTATAATTATATATATATATATATATATATATATATATATATATATATATATATATATATATATATATATATATATATATATATATATATATATATATAATTAAATGTAATATTTAATATTTAGTTAAATAAGATGATGATAATAATAATAATAATAATAATAATAATAATAATAATAATAATTATTATTATTATTATTATTATTATTATTATTATTATTATTATTATTATTATTATTATCATTATGTATTAGAAATAAAAAAAATCTAATAATTTAATAATTATATAAATAATGATAATAATAACAATAATAACAATAATATTAAAAAATATGAATAATAACATTAATAACAATAATAGTAATAATAGTAATAATAATAATAATTATTATTATTATTATTATTATTATTATTATTATTATTATTATTATTATTATTATTATTATTATTATTAAGTGGGGTATTGTTTATTTCATGCCCATGTCATATACAGTACAGATACTAAATAAATAACCCACTAAAAATTAAAATAATTAACATATGGTTTTTGTCAAGCTAGGGAGACGTAGGCTAATATAAATTCCGCTTCTAAATAATAGGTCACAAATAGCTTTCGCTTGAGGCTGTGTTCAAGTTGACATCAATGTTTTTAAAGGGCACTGCGAAGGGAGCACAAGTGTAAACATGAAGATCGCTAAAACTGGACTGTAAAAATAGTTTGAAAGCAAATTACACCTCAAAGAGATGACTTTATTTATTTATTTGTTTTTTTTAATTAGTTGAAGTGTAAATGTTAGAAGGTTCTAAATGAGTAGGGCATTGGGGGGATAAGTGGTAATAGAACACAGCCAGGAACTACGTTTCAAACTACAGCTCCAGAGCTGTAATTGCGAGCGCTCAAGTTTGCGACACAGTTTGCGAATGTTTGGTGGAGCGACGGATTTGGGAAACGGCAACAAACTATGCTTGTAACAATGAAACTTGCGACCTTATTTGGCTAACGAAGGTTTTGCCAAACGCACCCCAGAACAAATAAAAAAAATATTGCAATGTCAGATGTTCGCAGCCCCAATATCATGGAGTGTCCAAACTCATTCAAACTCAAGATTTAAGCTCCAACAAAACTGTCTCGAAGTTGCTAGTGCAGTTCGCCTACCTAGGTTTATTTAATGAAGTGTAGGAGCTCAACTATTCAGTGGCCCTCCAGGAGCAGGATTACATGATCCATATGCATTATACGCTGGTCTTAATGAACAACTTCCACTTTTCCCCTCAAACCCAAAAAGACAAGAAGTAAATCCTGCGTAAAAGTTTGAACGGCAAAAGCCTGCAGGAAATTATTTGAACACGTTCAGACATCTTTTGGCATTCGCGTTACGAACACCGCCGTCTGTTCAGCATCTCAGCTCTACATGTTCAAATCCTATCAATCAATGTTCACTGCTTGTCTGAAGGAAGAGGCTGGCAGACTTTCAAAGCGCAGTAGAAATCTTTCCACTTTGCTGCACTGCCCATATGGTGGGATGTTCTTGCCGGTGTTCGCCGTGTGAAAAAGAAAAAGCTCTCCTTCCACTGTTCATTTCTGCTGCACTTCCCTGCAAAGAGACTTCTAATATTTATCGACTCCAGGTTTACATACGTCCGGACTTCAAGGCTTAGGGATGGAGGTGGAGGGGGAAATGGTGCAATGGCCTTTTCGGCAGGACAAAATTGCAACTTTCACTCTCTCTCAGAGCTCTTTGCAGAAAAGGGACTGATGCGTAGAATTAACCTTCACTATGTCCATGCTTTTCCGACAAGCCTTTTGAGCCCATGCGGTTTGAAAGTCTAATGTAAATAGCATAAGGTCACACAAAGCTTTTGTGAATACAAGTGCAAAAATTCCTGGAACACTTCTGAAGGCAAAACACAAGACATGTGCCGAGGAAAAGATGAGTGAAATAATCAGGCATTATTGGGCTGCAGTAATGGCTGCAATTAAAGCTATTAAATTAAAAAGAAGGAACAAGACACCACTTTAGCAGGAACAAAGGTTTAGCACTTCAAGCTTCAATCTGCGCCATAAAAGACAGAGAAATCAGCAGAAAGTTTTTATTCATCAAACAGGTCAATCTGGCAGAAAAGGTCACTACTATTCAAACTTTTTTTTGATGATGCTCAACTTAATTTCCAATTAGAGATTGGAAAGAAGAGATTTGCTAAATTACCTATATTGCAAATACAGTTGAAGTCAGAATTATTAGCCCCGCTGAATTATTAGACCACTTGTTTATTTTTTCCCCGATTTATGCTTAACGGAGAGCAGATTTTTTCAACACATTTCTAATCATAATAGTTTTAATAACTCATATAACTGATTCTCTAATCTCTAATAACTGATTTATTTTATCTTTGCCATGATGACAGAAAATATTTTTTGACTATATATTTTTCAAGACACTTCTATACAGCTTAAAGTGACATTTACAGGCTTAACTAGGTTAATTAGGTTAACTAGGCAGGTTAGGGTAATTAGGCAAGTTATTGTATAACGATGGTTTGTTCTGTAGATCAAGAAAAAAGGGGCTTATAATTTTGTCCCAAAAATGGTGTTTAAAAAATTAAAAACACATTTTATTCTAGCCAAAATAAAACCCACAAGACTTTTTTCCAGAAGAAAAAATATTATCAGACATACTGTGGAAATTCCCTTGCTCTGTTAAACTACATTTGCGACATATTTAAAAAAGAAGAAAAAAAATTGAAGGGGGCTAATAATTTTGACTTCAACTGTATGTTCCCAGGACTACATTTTTGAGAACCAACAAATATGTATCCTGGACAATTTTTTCTTGTAGTTTTTTTGCAAATCCAGAAGAGGATGCCGTGTGCATTTTTGACAATCTTAAATTTTCATTCGTGACATTGCTCATAAATCCACCAGAGGCTGCTGTACACCTTTCTTTGCATATAGATGTCTTTTTTGTGAGCATCTATGTATGTTTTCTTGGCGTCGTGCATAATATATCAGCTTTACATTGACTGACCTACTCAAATGCAGCCATATGAACACATATTTCTCATTTCTCAAAAATGTAGTCCTGGACACATTTTTCTAATACATAACAGTAATAGGGTAAATGCGGAGCTAGTGTTTCTTCCATACTGATAAACATCCTGTGAACGATTGATGTGACTTTTTTCCATTCCATACGGTTCCTTTTACAGCATCGATGTTGTAATATTATTAAAATATAATCAGTTAAATAGACTTGTGCATTTATTTAGTTGTTGAAGCGTGAAACGAGACTAAAAGACGTTTACTTGCACGTGCCCGTCAGAATCGGCAGGCTAGCGCAGACGCTCCATTGGATAAACTGGGGTAAAATAAATGTTCAGATTTTAAAAGACATGGCAGGGAAAATGTAATTTAATGCAGTGCCTCTTGTGCAATCTGAGACCCACTTTATATCATGTATCACTAAGCCAGTGGAGTTTGCTGATTTTTAAAGAAAACAGACCTTAAACACGCTGATTATGCATTGGCATACAGATAACCGGAAATGCCTAACCCAGGTTACTGACCAATTAAATGTCCTATTAGCATGCTTCGTCATTTACCCTATAGTAATAGCACACAGGTCAATCTGGCAGAAAAGGCCACTAATGTTCAAACTTGTTTTGATGATGTTAAACTTACTTTATTTAAAAATTAATGCATTAGATTTGCCAAATTATCAACTAAGGCTCACTGGAAATTGGTTGTGTGGAAATGTGCTTAGGTCTACATTTTGGAGAGCCAACAATTATGTACCCTGGAGTGTTTTCTTGCAGTTTTTACTTTCACAAATCCCCTAGAGGGCGTTGTGTGCATTTTTTGACAATCTTAAATCCGTTACTGGCACACATGTTTTCATAAGTGCCCTTTGTCATAAATCCACCAGAGGCCGCTGTATACATTTCTGCACATATTAATGTCCTTCTAATGTGCATCCGTGCTTGTTTTCTTGTCACGGTGCATAATATATCAGCTTTACATTGACTGACCTACTCAAATCCATATGTACCCTCGAGCACTAATTTTTCGTTTCTCAAAAAATGTAGCCCTGGGCACATTTTCCCAGTACCCAACATGAATACTAATAACAAACAGGTCAATTTGGCAGAAAAGATCACTAATGTTCAAACTTGTTTTGAAAACGCTCAACTTACTTCATTTCCGAATTTTTATTAGTTCTGACAAATTACCAATGCAGGTTCAATATGTACCCAGGACTACTTTTTTTTGCGAACTGACAAATATGTACTCTGAACTATGTTTTCTTGCAGTTTATGATCTCACACAATCACTTGAGGGTGCTGTGTAAATTTTTTGACAATTTCAAATATCTTAGGGGTGCATGTTTTCTCGTAAAGTGCCATTTCTCGTAAATCTACCAGAGGCCATTGTATACATTTTTTGGCCATTATATCATCTTTCTCATGCGCATCTGTGCTTGTTTTCTTGTCGTAATGCGTAATATATCAGCTTTACATAAACTGACCTATACAACTGCAGATATTTGTACCCACGAGCACATATTTCTCATTTCTCAAAAATGTAGCCATGGGCACATTTTCCCAATACACAACAAGTATAGTAATAACAAACAGGTCAATCTGGCAGAAAAAAGTCACTTCATTTACAATTAAATTTGTATTAGATTTACTAAATTAACATCCCAGGCTTATTGCAAATATGTCCTCAGGACTACATTTTTGTGAACTGACAAATATGTACCCTGGACTATGTTTTTTGGGAGTTTTTGATTCTGTCCATATTAAAGTCTTTCGTGTGTGAATCCATGCTTGCTTTCTTGTCTTCATGCATAATATATCAGCTTTACATTGACTGACCTACACAAATGCAGTAACATGTAGCAGAAAGCACTTATTTCTCATTTCTCAAAAATGCAGCCCTGGGCACATTTTCCCAATACACAACAGCAATAGCGAACAGTTGAACAGTTTAATCTGGCAGAAAAAAAGTTACTAATATTCAAATGTTTTTGATGATGCTCAACATACTTCATTTCCAGCTGAATTTTTATTAGATTTGCCAAATTACCAACCCAGGCTCATTATAAATATGTGCCCAGGGCTACATTTTTGAGAACTGACAAATATGTATCCTGGACTATGTTTTCCTGGAGTTTTTGATTTTTACAAATCCACTAGAGGGCATTATGTATATTTTTGACAATCTCAAATATGTTACTTGGGGCACTTTTTTTCTCGATTCATGCCATTTCTTGTGAATCCACCATAGGCTGCTGTATACATCTCTGCATATTAACTACTTCTTGTGCACAACGCTTCTTGTTTTCTTTTCTTCGTGCATAATATATCAGCTTTACATTGACTGACCTACAGAAATGCAGCCATATGTACCCGCCAGCACATATTTCTCATTTCCCAAAAATGCAGCTCTGGGCACATTTTCCCAATACACAGCAGGAACAGTAATAACAAGCAGGTTAATCTTGCAGAAGAGGTCACTAATATTCAAACTTTTTTTTTGATGATGCTCAACACGCTTAACTTACTTAATTTACAATTGAGCTTTTATTAGATTTGTAAAATTACCAACCTAAGCTAATAGGGAAAATGTGCCCAGGGCTACATTTTTAGGAACCGACAAATATGTAAGCTGGACAATGTTTTCTTGCTTTTTTTGTTTTTGCAAATCCACTAGAATGTGCTATTTTTGATCTCAAATATGTTATTGGGTCATGTTTTCTTATATGTGCCATTTCTTGTAAATCCACTAGAGGCCGCAGTATACATTTCAACGAATATCAACGTCATCTTTTGTTCACTTATATGCATGTTTTCTTGACACCGAGCATAATATATGCGTTTGATATCGACTGACCTATACACTGCATGTCCCGAAATCCAACCCATAGTGTTTTCAAAAGCAAACTAGAAGAGAACATGTATCATGGATATGTGCTTCTACCACAAAATAACATTGTTTTTTTGAGTTTTGTTTTTCCTGGATTCTGGAACCGTCCTACATTGGACTCAAACCCAAGTCTGCACAGCTCCACCTCCAAAGTCTAGTCCTCTGCCCCACTGTATTGATTTTACACATAAAATGCAGCAATATGTACCCTCACACATATTTCCGGGTTCTCAAAAATATAACCCTGGGCACATTTTCCAAATGAGCTTGTGTTGCAAATTACAATACACAACAGGGAACGTTTCATATTAACTTAGAAATTTCTGTCAGACTTGATGCACATTAAATGCCACAGAGATATATTTATAGTTTCACCATGCACTTCAGACACATAAAACTGCTTACGTAAGTGCAATTCATTAAACAAATGGTTTTGACGAGTGCTGCCAATGCATGAGCCGGATGTTTAGAACAATGATATTTCATTAGCAGATTAATCACAGATAATACGACAGTGAAAGAAATGGATTGTTTTAAATGGCAGTTACTGATAAAAAAGGCGCGTCAGTCATATTTAATTTGATATCACCCTAATTAAAATCTTTGATATGGTGAGCAATAGACACACAACACCAGCGGCCTCTATTAATAGTCTGGGCTTCACAGGGAGCAGTAACTCTGGGTAATTTTATTAATAAAATCATCTCTCTCCAGAAAAACCCCTTCCATTTCCAACATCATCTTTTATGGCTCCCATTTAGACATCAACTCCTCTTGCTGCCCTTACACACACACACACACACACACACACACACAATCTCTTAATGAATTACTGCACAAGTCATCTCTATCTCTACACCACTTTACGGCTAGGAAATACAGCCCCAGTTTATGATATATACTGGTAGTACATACAAAATAAAATAAAGAAAAATCAAGATAGCATTGTTTTGAGGGAGTTTTTTCACTCTATTTTGGCACTACATGAACGCCACAGTTTTCTTTAATTAGTAATTTAATAAAACAGCAATATGTACCAATCTATTTTAATTAAGCAATTTAATATATAAAACACAGCTTTGCAGAACATTTTCCAAAAAAAGAAAAAAAAAGTAAATAAATATTAAGATACCATTGTTTTGAGATAGTTGTTTCACTCTATTTTGGCATTACATGAACACCAGAGTGGTTTTTAAATTAGTAATAAAATAAAACAAGCAATGTGTACCAATCAATATTAACTATGCAACATAATATATAAATAATTGCTTAGCAGAGAATAAAGAGAACATTTTCAGCTGGTGAATTTGCTGAACAAGACGTCTGAATTGATTCATTGCAATGGACTGTTTGAACTTTAAGGCTATTTTTCTTTTCTATTCTGGTTTAAATGGGTCCTATTATGGCCTTTAAAGTCTCAGGTGACTCAAGAATGTGTCTGTGTAGGTCCAGCTTGGATAATTTATTATACCACACTGCAAATGTCTCTCGGGTGGCTATTTTTTTTTGTGTGTGTCTCTTTAAATGCAAATTAGCAGCCCCATTTCAATAAGAGGGCAGAGCACGGTTACTCCGGCAACAACAAACAAAACAACAGCATGTATTTTTAAGGTCCTGTGAAGCGCTTTGAAATGTGCAATTTTTATTCGAGGTTTGGCGTGATCTCAACTGGAATATAGACAGAGGACTGACATAAAGTAGCTCCTCCCCTTTTAAAAACAGCCAATGGCATGCTGTTTTATCACAGCTCTGCCAGTCAGAGTGGTTGAGCTCAAGCGCATCAAATAAAAACAAACAAAAGAGAGCATCTTAAAAGGGGGTGGGGCATGAAAGATACTAGAGAGCATTTGATTGGTCAAGATTTGATGAGAAACTGAAAATATAAAATGACATAAAAAATTGTTGCTGAACTGCAGGTTTTTGATGTTTGCATCCTCTGCATGCAAAATTTGTCACTTATTTGTAGCACACCAGCTTATAGATAAGACTACAGGGAAGAACACCGTATGCGCCGCTCAGCACCGCGACGGATGACAGCAAATGACAGCTGAAATTATCTCACACCAGACGTGCACATTCGAATCTTATTTAATATGAAACTATTCAGATGGCGCTCTGTGGCATGGCAGAAATATGTACAGTGTCCTGAAGCCTCCTTTCCACTGCACACGACAAACAAGCCGAGAGACTGGAAGTCGTTCATTTCCAATGGGGAGTATTTCGGGAGCTTATGTGGAGTTCCGAACGTCTCCGTATGCGGAAAATTCAGATCTGAATTGAGCTGCGGGTCCGTTGAAATATTTGAACTCCTGCGACTAGACCGTATGTGATGTATTCCAGTGTTATAAAAGCAGGTCTGTGTGCACGAGATGAGAACTAGGATTTTATTTATTTTTTTGGTTATTTTTTGAATAAGAAAAGGTCTATATTGAAAAACAAAACATTTCTATTCATAATTGTAAGTAATAAAGTAATAAAAATATAATTTTTAATATTGTCCCCACATTACCTCCAATATTTTTGGCGGTCTATGAGTTTCTAGCATTCATTCGCTCATTCAATCACTGTGAACGCACAGAGAATAATGGCTCTTGAAGGGGGTCTCTCCATATCACCAACTGTTTGCAGCATCCACTTAGATGATGCCACAGCAGTCACAGGACAACGCTGCCAGTGCTTCACCACACCAGCCGATGCAGTGGATGGGGATGACTGAGAGGCCATGATGGGTACGAGCTGATGGAGGGCATTTGGCCAGGACACAGAGGTTACAATCCTACAATTTACAAGAAGTGCAATGGGATTTTTAATGACCATAGAGCAGGGCCCTGCTGAAAAATCCAGCTTAAACCAGCCTAGGCTGGTTGGCTGGTTTTAGCTGGTTAACCAGGCTGGTTTTAGAGGGGTTTTGGCCATTTCCAGGCTGGTTTCCAGCCATTTCCAGCCTGGTCTTAGCTGGTCAGGCTGGAAAATGACCAGCTAAATCCAGCTAAAACCAGCTTGACCAGCCTGGTTTAAGCTGGACATTGCTGGTTTTGGCTGGGCTCCCAGCCTGGCTAAGCTGGTCAAGCTGGTTTTAGCTGGTCATCTCCCAGCCTGACCAGCTAAGACCAGGCTGGAAATGGCTGGAAACCAGCCTGGAAGTGGCCAAAACCTCTCAAAAACCAGCCTGGTCGACCAGCTAAAACCAGCCAACCAGCCTAGGCTGGTTTAAGCTGTTTTTTTTTTCAGCAGGGGGGTGGGCAAACTCGGTCCTGGAGGGCCGGTGTCCTGCACAGTTTAGCTCTAACTCTAATCAAACACACCTGCTTATAGATTTCAAGTGATCTTAAAGACACTGATTGGCATGTTCAGGTGTGTTTGATTAGAGATGGAGCTAAACTATGCAGGACACAAGCCCTCCAGGACCGAGTTTGCCCACCACTGCCATAAAGAGTCAAGACCTCGGTTTAACGTCTCATCTGAAAGACTCACAACTACATTGAAGAAGCCACTTCAAATGCTGAAAGCAAATGATCAAGCTTTGATGAAATATTATTTGATAATTTGTTCACCTAAAGAATAACAGGTGATGCAGTAACACAGTAGGTAGTGCTGTCACCTCACAGCAAGAAGGTCGCTAGTTCGAGTCTCGGCTAGGTCAGTTGGCGTTTCTGTGTAGAGTTTGCATGTTCTCCCTGCATTCGCGTGGGTTTCCTCCGGGTGCTCCAGTTTCCCCCACAGTTCAAAGATGTACATGTAGTACTGTTGAATTGGGTAGGCTAAATTGTCCGTAGTGTATAAGTGTGAATGGGTGTGTATGGTTGTGGCTGAAAGGGCATCCGCTGCGTGAAACATGTGCTGGAAAAGTTAGCGGTTCATTTCGCTGTGGCGACCCCGGATTAATAAAGGGACTAAGCTGAAAAGAAAATGAATAAATTAAAGAATAACAATTTAGCGCTGGCAAAATAAACATTGTAAATATCACACCAACTGTAAAGATGAAACAAGGTTGAAAGTGCAAAAAGCATCATGGATTCCTTTTTTGAGAGATAACAAGCTAAAGGGCTTAAAAAAAAGTCAAATGAATAAATGCCTCAGTATTATAAATATTAATACTATCAATATTGTTAATCCAAACCAAAAGTACAATGTTGTGAGAAGCTAAGCAATACCAAAAAAATCAAACATAAGTATATACCACAGAACTGAGTTGGTTTTATATAAGCAAATTCCTTCAATGACAACTTGTGACATATATACACCCTATTGTTTACCATGCTACTTTGAATATTGGGTCTGAAATCCCATGTAAGTAGGAATTGAAAGCAACAACAGCCATATTTAATTTACTGTGAACAATGTTGTACTTTGATAGTCATCGGCCACTAATATGATTTCACTATTTAGAATTTGCAAAAAATCATTTTCCGAAATTAAATTATTAAGAAGAAAGTTTGAATGTGTGAATATACAGGTAAAACTAAACTTATCCCAATTTCCATCAAGACGATAAAAAGATCTTAAGAAGTTTTAGATCCCATATAGATATAAAAGAAATTCACAGTCAAACATGTGCTTGATCTGTCCTAGTCAACTAGATGGATGCAAATCACACTTTTCAAACAGCATTTAAGAATTATCTCATTTAAATGCACAACACATTCTTCTCTCTTAGCTGTCATTGTACTGCAATAGCTTTTCCTTTGCATGGAAACACAATGGGAAAGATTGCAAAACAAACATATGCACATACAGTTGAAGTCAAATTATTAGCTCTCAAGTAAATTTTTTCAAATTCAAATATTTCACATTTGATGTTTTTGTTAAATTTTTACAGTATGTCTGATAGTATTTTTTCTTCTGGAGAAAGTCTGATTTGTTTTATTTTGGCAAGAATAAAAGCAGTTTTTAATTTTTTAAACTCCATTTATTCATTCATTTTCTTGTCGGCTTAGTCCCTTTATTAATCCGGGGTCACCACAGTGGAATGAACCGCCAACTAACCCAGCAAGTTTTTACGCAGCGGATGCCCTTCCAGCCGCAACCCATCTCTGGGAAACATCCACACACACATTCACACACACACTCATACACTACGGACAATTTAGCCTAACCAATTCACCTGTACCATGTCTTTGGACTGTGGGGGAAACCGGAGCACCCGGAGGAAACCCACGCGAAGACAGGGAGAACATGCAAACTCCACACAGAAACGCCAACTGAGCCCAGGTTCGAACCAGTGACCTTCTTGTTGTGAGGCGACAGCACTACCTACTGCGCCACTGCCTCACCCTTTTTTAAACTCCATTTTAAGGTCAATATCATTAACTCATTAAGCTATATATTTTTTTGCGATTGTCTACACAACAAACCACTGTTATACAATGACTTACTTAACTACCATAACTTTACCTTAATCAATAATCTAGTCAAGCCTTTAAATGTCACTTTAAGCTTAATACCAGTATCATAAAAAATATCTAGTCAAATATTATGTACCATAATCATGGCAAAGATAAAATAAATCAGTCATTAGAAATGAGTTATTAAAACTATTATGTTTAGAATTGTATTGAAAACAATCTTCTCTCCATTAAACAGAAATTGGAGAACGAATACAGAGAGGGGCTGAAAATTCTGACTTTAACTGTATGCCACAAAATGCAGTCCTACCTTTCCCACATAAAGTGGCTCCGTCCCGGTGTATTCCTCCACAACGAAGAACTGATTCCAAACCCATCCCCTTTTAACCCGTTCATGCAGCATCGACCACTGCTCAGAAGCTTCTCTTGTTTTCCCAACACTAATCCTTACGGTCTGACCCGACAGCCATCCGCAGCAATGCAAAATTCCCAAAGTCACCGCCAAAACCTGAGCTCCTCCTCTCCAGCAGGGAGCCATGTTTAAAAACTCTCTGGTCTCTACATGGAGCAGAAGTTAGAAACTCGTTCAGGGTGAAGTTTTCCTCCTGATTGCTTCAGAAAAGCTCCTTGACTCTGGGGTTGAGGAAGGTAAACGAGAGTTCACTGCTGCTCAATGAAACTATAAATCCAATAGCTTTTTGGTCATTTTTTTTTTTTAGAACGGAAGAGGCCACTGGGTCCTCAAGAGGGCATTTAAGAAGAATCTTTCTTGGAAAGATGAGGCCGTTTCGGTGATACACAGCTATAACTCTCCTCCGTTCTGAAATCAGTGTTGGGTTTCTCGATGATGGAGCACCAATCACAAAGCCATTGAAGTCCTATTTCTGCTGGAGTCAAGCTTTAAGTTGAACAGCTACTAGGAAATACTGCAAACTTCAACACTGACAGGTGAAAATAAAAATATGTTCTGGCGCACTCTTGAAAATCCCATTGGAAATCAGTTAGGAATGATGCCGTAATCCAACAGCTTCCTTAATTTCCACGTGTGTCCACCCAAAATCCAAACGTGCACTGTGGAATCCTCAAAATTGATGATGTTAATCAAAAGTGGAAGCCATCATTATCCCAATCTCTCCCGCCTCGTTGTGCCTTCTTGACCTGCACGGCTCAGATCATCCGAGTTCATGTTGACCTCAGTAATGGACCGTCTGAAACAGAGCAAAGATAGCCGGTTAGACGAGCAAAAGAGCATACGTAAAGAAGCAAATCCGCACGCAGCTCTCTCCAGCTCCGAATAATTGATAGTGCAACAAACTGTATTGATTCTTGGCTTTTCTTCCAGCATTCTCATTCCTGCTAAACATATACAGTACATAATTCAATATGTGCCACTGTGAGTTTGCTTTCCTCTCCTACACACGGCTCGGAATGGTTGCGGGTTTAAATTTCTCGACTTTCCCTCGGACTGCAGCAAGAAAACACACCTTCATTTGGGTGATCTACCTGAAAAGCATTTCTCAAGGCGGAAAACCTTCTACTCAGCAAGAATCCGGATAATGTGCTAAGCCCAAGAGCAATGTCTCCTGTGTTAGGGAGCCAGGTGTGGTTGCAAAAGGAAATAGGGAGGTTTATATATCACAAACTTGAGCCCGAAGCATCTGTCAGCCGAGCTGCGGCCCACGGCAGACGGCTTACACTGAGGGCTATCTGATTAATTGCATGAGGGAGCACTAATTGGATAAAAGTATTAATCAATTAATTCAATCCATTAGAGCGGGAACCCTAATGCTTAAAACAAACAGTGGTCAGGAAGGTGAAGATAAGCTATGGCCCTATTGTGCGTCAGCCAAAGCGCCATTGGGCAAGGGGAAATGATTAATGGTCTTTGAGGCTTTCAGAATAAGAGAAAAACAACAACATTTAGTATGGCTGAAATGTCACAACCTCAAGGCTAAAAGATTACAGCTCCTGCGGACGAGCTCGGGCCAAGAAAGGCCCTTCAGGATATTAGTTGTTTAACCTTTGGCAGACGCTTCGTGTCTGGAGGAAGGCCAACGTGCGGTTCGCGTTGTGTAGCTAAGACATCCCAACACAGAAAGCACTTTCTAAATACCACTTGTTTTAGGAGTGAGAGATGATTGGAGAGAATAAAAACAGGACAGTTGTCTTGAGAACCTGGTAAAATTAGCACACATGCAGCATGTTTACCATGTCTGAGTGATAAAATCACCTCATTATCCCACTTCAGGAAGACGGTTTGGCCGAGTGATCTTATTTTTATGCAGACCAAGAGTATTAAAAGCGACAGGCTGAGCAAAGAAAGTCCAGACATCATTTTAATGCTGAAAATACAACATGCAGTTTACACTAATAGAATCAAATCTATTGCAATCTTATTGCGTAGTACTTTTAGGCCCAATCCCAACTCAACTTATCTATTTTTTTTTCGAGACAGTTTTAGTGTGCTGTGAGCTAATGATTACAGACTCTGTCACTGACCGCTTCACCCACTTATGCCTAGTTCACACTAGAGGATTTTAAGCCTGATTTGAGCCCGATTTGGAAGTTAACGAGCTCGCCGACAGATCGGGCTGTGATCGGGAAGAAATCTGCGGGTGCACGGCGCTCGCCGCTTTTTAAGCGTGAACTACTGAACAACGCATCAACGAGGCTCGCTGACGCGTCGCTGACACCTCGCAGATGGAAATTCAACATTTAGCATGCTAAATGGCCGACTCAACCCCACGTGTGGTCAGATGTAGTGACGAGCTGCAGCCAATGAGAGAGCATATCAGCATGAGCTGAATGCCTGTGTGCTCAGGAGCAGCTAGAGCAGCTGGTGATCTTCAATTTGCAATCTATTGCTTTTCCTGCAGTTCCCGGATGTAATGTTGAATTTTAACAGTCGAATTTGATCCACTGAATTTATGGAAGCGAATATTTAAACTGAAATAAAATGAACTGTTGAATATTATACATTGGATTTTTAAAGGGTATTGAATATTTTGTAAGCGAAATCTGGAAATTGAATATGAATTATTGAATTTTTAAGTATGAAAACAAGTTGGAAATATTTTTCATTGAAATATTCACAGCTTAAAAAAACGGCTATGTTAAATTTCAGGACCTAAAAATAGCATAGACCGCGGACAAACTGACGCAACCCTGGAATTCAAGTCATTTAAATGCAAGAACTTGTTAATACAGTGTATTATTTTTTTCAGTTTGTGCTATTCAACAAGCTTTTTAATTCAAGACTTTTGGGATTGATTTTGCGCCATAGTAGTTTTAATGGAATGTTTGATACTGCACGCCGTATGAGAGGAAAAAAACCTCACATTTCTAGTGTGTATAGACTATCCTGTCACAAAAGGCAATAAAAATCCTTTACAAGAGTATTAATTTGATTGTGGTGTTTACACTCTTTCAGTCTTTAATATTGTAGTGATATTAACATACTGTAAACTTACTAACTCAATCATTTTGACTAAGGTATGTCTTTAAACAGAGAAAGAATACTGCTGACGATACGAACTTTGCCATCTAAATAAACAAACAAAAACCACTGAGCACATGACAATCAACACCAACTGGAGCCGCGTCTTTTTTTTAAACGTAGACGAGCGACAATTTGGTATTTTACAATTTCCAGATGCGAAAAGCTCTCCGGTACACACTAGTCCACAAGTCCAGCTGCGCTCTCATAGCGGGGAAATGGAAATAAAACCTTCATTGCACTGACGACCCGTGTCTCCAAACAATTCTTCTTCCACTTGTTTTGGCAACACAATGCGGCATCTCTCTGCCGTCTGAACACTGTAAAAGGTCTTCGAAGCTATCATGCATATTAATGAAGTTTCACGCATACACAATATGATGATTGGTGTGAACACAGTCTTACAAAAAACAGAATCACCGGATGAAGACCATGTCGGTCGAAACGTTGTGATATTGTGATATTGACATTAAAATTTTTTTTGTTTTTTAGTGGCAGTGTGCCGATTTACTTTGAATCTTTTGCTACTTTTGAACACAGTCTTACTCATGAATTAATGCTGCATACTCAGAAACGTCATGATGCACTCGCCAGTACAGACATGCACTCTCCACACTGGAATACACGCAAGGATCTAATCGCAGAGACGCAGCTTCAAAAATTCGCTTCAAACCGGAATAACGAATTTGCTCGAATAACGAATTTTCACTTTTTCATGAAATATATGTGTCCTAATAGTGTTTATAGCTGGGTGGGACACATATATGACTGTCAACATCTCAAAATATGTGGTTTTGGAGGTTTGTGGCCCTTTAATGCGGTTTTGTGTGATATCATTTCCTTCAGTGATGTCCTAAAGATAAATACCAAAAAAATAACACAACTGGAAAAAAAATTCCAGCATTCGCAATCCTCAATCTCATTTAAACCAAGGGATTGTGATGACCTATGATAACGTGTGTAGGTGCTGTAGTGCTGTCCCTTTTCGTAGAGGTAAATTTCAAAGCCCTTCCACTTCACACTCTGTTTCAAGGGCCAAGAGGAAGGTGGGTAGGGTTACAAAAATAGAATTGGGATTAGGGTCCAAGCACCTTCCCTTCCCCAAGCCCTATGCCTTCAAGCTAAAGCGAATTATGACACCCCAACCAAACCTGCCAACACTTCTGTGTTTCCTGGGAGTCTCCCATATTTTAGACCCATCTCCCGCCCATTTCCCATATTGTTCTGAAAACTCCCGAAATTCCACCCCCTCCCCCTGCTCCTCAGCTTTTTGGTACAGTCCCCATGCACACTGAACCAAAGGCGCAACCCCCACATAAAATCTCCCGGATTTTCTGATCCGAATATTGGCAGGCATGACGCAACCCCTTCAATAGATTGGGCCTTACTAGCATTTATAAGATGGTAAACAGTTAAAGTACAGCTTATGTTTTGATCATGTCTGATGCTGTTCCTAAAGATAAACACACGGTTTTCAGCTGGGTTTCTTACTGAGTTTATTAGCCATCTGCAGAACGGACAAATGCTTTTCTTTATTTACCAAACCAAGGGTTTTCTGCACTAACTGTTATTTAGTTTTGATGCTAAGGGGCTGTGACATGTGTGACATTTAGCTACGCTTCGACTACCATCTCAGGTCAAGCAGTGATTCGGGTCACACTTTGCATCTAAACACAGAGGACCAAAAAAAAGAAGCAAAGGTCAGTACAAACGAGTGATCCCTAAAATATGTGCAGTGTTTGGAGCGTGCGAGGGTGGCTGACTACAGAAAGAAAACATCATAGAAAGTCCATTATGACTTCAAAACACAAGCCAGCAAATGTGCCAATCAAACGAATCAGCCAATCAATCAAAAGCATCAAACGGCAGGCTTTTACATCGCATTGATCAAACGTAATACTTTCCATGTTTCCAATTAGCATCCAATGTTCTTGTCTTAAAAGGCAACTTCAAAGTTTGCTTGTTTATTCCCTTTCGCCTCAAAGAAAAAAAAAAATATTTAGAGTTTCCTGTAGATCCTCCGACAAGTTCATATGATAAATTATAAACCATTTGTATCAAATATTTGCTCTGGCTGAATGCACACTTCTGAAGAAGTCCACTGACTGTTTGCTCCAAACTCTCAATGCTTTGGTTGTTAAAGGAGCTAGTTAAAATTTCTCTTCAAACAACCTCAGTTAGTCTTGAAATTTTCATGATGAGTATACACACATCACCCCTTACTAAGGCCATATCCACATGTACATGAGTAACGAGATTCCCACTCCTTCGATTTTTAAAATAACCTCTGTGTTGATCATTTGTGCATCTAAAACTCCACATTTATAACTCTGTTAGTCGCTGATATTGTCTTCAGCAAGTTAAAACTCTAATGGTGGATGGCTGCTTCTCATTCAGGGTTGTTTACGCTAACGAGGGAGAGATTGTTATTAATGTTTGGGGCCTTCTCCCTCTGATAACATTTTATAAAGAGAATTAAATGTCAACAAAAGCTTTTATGCAGACTTTTATCAAGTATGATTATTAAAAAAAAAGTTTTTTTTTTTGCACTTTCGAGGTTGGTCATTGTCGCACACTTTTGCCACACAAATAACTTTTTTTCTATTAAAATCAAGTTTATTTGTGTACCCCTTTTCACAATAATTATTGTTTCAAAGCAGCTTTACAAAAGGTGCACATCAGGGGCGTCGCTAGACCCAATTTACTGGGGCACATGCGCCAGTAAATGCTTTGAGGTGTGATTGACTTCATATGCAAGTGTATTTATTAAGAGTGATTTTTCTCTATGTGCAACTGAACCAACACTGGTAAATGCAATGTAGTTTAATCAAAAAGCAAACTGACCCATCGCCATGTCTGCGCAGAAAACCATACCCCTTACTTACACGCACACAGAAAAAATAGCAGCTGCTTACACACCGCTCACGCATTTTGAAACTGGCATTAACGGTCTTTTATGTGGAGATGTCGGCACGCAGGGAGTTTTGCAAGTTGAAAAAACTAAAGTTTAAATAATATGATGTGATCTTACTAAGCATACCTCGTGATAGATTTTTAATTTTTTTGTTATTTATTATTTTTTTTTTTGCATGAAGCAAAAGGAGGGATGACGAATCAGGGAGGCAAAACTTAAGACTAATTCTCTGCCATGTGTCAAGTCTAAGACAACAGATAATTTTATATGACACATTTTATTTTGTATAGCGAGGCAGTGGCGCAGTAGGTAGTGCTGTCGCCTCACAGCAAGAAGGTTGCTGGGTCGCTTGTTTGAACCTCGGCTCAGTTGGCGTTTCTGTGTGGAGTTTGCATGTTCTCCCTGCCTTCGCGTGGGTTTCCTCCGGGTGCTCCGGTTTCCCCCACAGTCCAAAGACACACGGTACAGGTGAATTGGATAGGCTAAATTGTCCGCAGTGTATGTGTGTGTGTGTGAATGTGTGTGTGTGGATGTTTCCCAGAGATGGGTTGCGGCTGGAAGGGCATCCGCTGCGTAAAAACTTGCTGGGTAAGTTGGCGGTTCATTCCGCTGTGGCGACCCCGGATTAATAAAGGGACTAAGCTGACAAGAAAATGAATCAATGAATTTTTTTTTTTTTTGTATTCTGTACAATTGTCTATAGAATTTCATTTTCATTTAAATGAAATTATTATTTAAGCAAAATATGTCTAAAATGATCTTCATATCACTCTAGTTGTGTCTTTACAATACTTTCCAGTTACATTTATAATTAATTATTTAGAATAATAATTGTATAATGATAAGTATTATAAATAAATAAATAAAAGGTTTTTTTTTATTTTTTTATTTATTTATTTATTTTATTTACAATACAAATATACATACAGTTGAAGTCAGAGTTATTAGCCCCCCTTTGATTATTATTATTTTTTTTTTCCTTTTTAAATATTTCCCAAATTATGTTTAACAGAGCAAGGACATTTTTTATACTATGCCTGGTAATATTTTTTTTTCTTATTTGTTTTATTTTGGCTAAAATAAAAGCAGTATTATTACTTTTTTTTTTTTTTAATTATTAGCCCCATTTAAGTAGATTTTTTTCTGACTGTCCTAAGAACAAACCATCATTATACAATAACTTCCCTAATTACCCTAACCTGCCTAGTTAGCATAATTAACCTAGTTAAGCCCTTAAATGTCACTTTAAGCGGTATACAAGTGTCTTGAAAAATATCTGGTAAAATACTACTTACTGTCATCATGGCAAAGAGAAAATAAATCAGTTATTAGTTAGTAAATGAGTTATTAAAACTATTATGAGTTGGTAATCGCCGTGTGTGGCTTGTAATCACTTATCTACTATAGATCAGTGCTTGTACAGTATCCCTCAGGTTAAATCTGTATGGGGCTGTTCACATATCGCGTCTAAAACCTTGCTGAAAATGTAACAAGTGCTTCTTTCTTACTGATTTAAATGTGTTTCTGAATTCGCGATCCTCTGCTGTTAGTCTTTGCCATGGCCACCAGGAGCTGTTCCTCTCGCGCATGCGCAGTGTGGTCAGTTCTTAAAATAGTTCAACTTTTGCCACTGTATGGATTAATACTGAATGTTTGTTGTTGATATTACTTTGGGTTAGTGTTAAGATTAGAGTAATATGCTGGTGTTTAACTGCATTGGACCCTTACATACTCTGTGCGACTTCATAACCACCGTCTCGAGCTAAACCCAGTTGACCAATCACAACAGACTGGATCATCAGTGCACCAATCAGTGCAGATTAACTTTGCGCTAAGGAGGGGTTTGGGATCAAATGAATCGCTGAACGAATCATATGGAAGTCTTTGGGATAATTAGGTAATAAATGCATATTATAAGACAATGAAAGTGTTTTTGACCTTGCATGCATATCAGCCTGTGGTTGAAGACTCCCCAAACCAAAATGTAACCATTTTTTAATGCTAAATAGGGGCTCCTTAAAAATTACTGTTAAAACTTGTCGTCTGGGCCTTAGATAGAGTATGGAAAGTAAATGAATGAATTAAAGGATCTGGCTCTTCAGCATTGGCTATTATCTTGGCTATGTAGAACAACGTCAATTAGCAGGTTTTTTTGTGGAAAGGCTGATGGTGTGAAGCTCAGCCTGGTCTGATACAGTCGTAATGCCTCTGCTACCACCCAAAACGCTATTGGCAAGCCGGACGCACTCATTCGTGACCTATTAGGTCGTGGATTGATTATAAAACATGGCTGCTACTTCTCATCAGACGGCAGCCGGAGAGCAGAGGCCGTGACAACCCGAAAACGGAGCCAGAAAGGAGACTGATCACCGCCGACTGATGGGCTTCAGGCCAGAGACAGTCTCTCTCTCTCTCTTTCTCTCTCTGACAATCTCCTTTTCACCTGCATGACATCCATCCCTTTAATGGGAAACACTGGCTGTCTATTAGCCACTGCTGCACACACAGCCACAAACACCGGAATGGGGTTAAGCGCACTCATATACAGTGTTGGGGACATTTTAGTTTTTTTTTGAAGCAATGCATTGCAGTGCTTTGATAATTCTTTTATGTGTTATTTAGTTTCTTTTTGACATTTTAATATCGTCATAACATTCGGTTTAACATTTTGTTCATAGATTAGTGTTTAAAAAATGATAAATATTATATATTAGAGTGATGTCAGGAACAGTTTGACCAAAGAATTGGGTCAAAATGTTTTTTTTTTCCTTTTTTTTCCCCATAGGGTCCACCTTAAAGAATAATAATACATCATATTACTCTTTTCATCAGGAATGGGCTGGATTTTCATAGCAATAACAAAATTTATAATAATAACATATTAACAAGTATTATTAAAATGATGGATGGTTAGATGGATGGATGGATGGATGGATGGATGGATGGATGGATGGATGGACACGGATAGATGGATGGATGGATAAATTGATAAATTGACACACATGGATGTATGGAAGGATGAAAAAATAAATGGAAGGATAGTTATATGGATGGATGGATGAAATGTTGGGTGGATGGAAGGCTGGTTGGTTGGTTAATTGATTGATTTGATGTGTTGATTTGATTTGTTAGTTGGTTGAATGGTGGATTTAACTGGTTGGTTTGATTGGTTGGTTGGTCGGTCGGGTGGTTGGTGGATTAATTGGTTGATTGGTTCGATGGATGGAAGGTTGGTTGGTAAATTGTTGGATTTAATTGGTTGGTTGGTTGGTTGGTTGATTTGATTGGTTGGTTAGCTGGTTGGTTTGTTGATTGGTTAATTGGTTGGTTGGTTGGTTGGTCGGTCGGTTGGTCCGTTGGCAGATTGGTGGGTTGGTGGGTTGGTTGGTTGGTTGGATGGAAGGGTTGATTGAATGATTGATTTCATTGGTTGGTTGATTGATTATTATTTATTTTGATTATTCAATTTAATTTAATTTAATTTAATTTAATTTAATTTAATTTAATTTAATTTAATTTAATTTAATTTAATTTAATTTAATTTATTTAATTTAATTTAATTTAATTTGGTTGATTAATTTGATTAGTTGGCTGGTTGATTGGTTGGTTGATTGATTGATTGATTTATAGGTTGATTGATTGGTTGATTGATTGATTGATTGATTTGTTTTGTTTGGTTGATTGGTTGGTTGATTAATTGATTGATTTGATTGATTGATTGATTGATTGATTGATTGATTGATTGATTGATTGATTGATTGATTGATTGATTGATTGATTGATTGATTGATTGATTGATTGATTGATTGATTGATTGATTGATTGATTGTGGATGGATAGATGGATTTGATTGAATTACAAATTTACAATTTCTCTTATAAAGACGGTTCACCCAATACTGAAAATGTAAACTTTTTCTACTATTGAACACAAAGTAAGATACTTGGAAGATTTGTTGGAAATCAGTAGCCTGTGACTTTTGTAGTATATATAATCTGTACTATGCATATTAGTCATTACCAACTTCCGTTCTTCAAAACATTATTCTGTGAAAAATAACTAGTATAAAGTAAAAGTATACTTTCTCATAAAAAAATAATCCATTACTTCACTAATAACTTAAATAAAAATTCCATTTGACTTTGTAACTCACATTACTTGTAATGTGTCACCCCAGACACCGCTCAATTATACGATGTGCTTCCAGCTTTGGGAATCAGAAATATCTGGCTTTGTCAAAAATAGTTCAAAGAATAAAATGAGAAGTTCCAAGACATCAGACTGATTAAAATCTGGGAGGGTTTTTTGAAAAGGAAAAAGAAGTATTTGGAAACTAATAGCCCGAGGTTAATAAGCTGTGCTGGCCCTCTTCTCTGGCTGCGCGATGTTTTGATGTGTCATCCGATTATACGTTTGCCAAACACTCCCTAAAGCCTGAATCAACGCATGAAAGCTCTCATCAAAGCCCAAACCACATGGACTTCTAATGACTGTGGTCGTTTAAATGAACCCAGCAGCCGGAGTCAAATCCAGATACCTTCACTATGGCAATCTGGCAAATCACATATATGTATATAATACTGACGTGTACAGTGTTAAACTTTTCTGTAACCTTACAGTCATTTACTGCAAAAAAACACAGTAAAATACCTAAATTCTTTACAGTTCACTACTGCAATATGTACTGCATTGTGGGTCTTTTTAAAGGAACTTACACCATATTAGGAATTTGTGGTATTCTACTGTAATCAAAGTTATCAAACACTGCTACTGTAGTTGAAGAAAAAAAAATGTCACTTGCTTGGATTTTATTAAATTCAATACTAAATCCTAAAAATAAAGGCTTTGCACAGCTAGTGGACAATGTAAATAAATTACAGTAAAACTAGTGTAAAAATTGTCATAGTGCACATTTTAAATGCTTTAAGGAGCATTTTTTATTGTAAAATGTGAACTTGTGGTGAGCCTATTTTACTGTAAAAACAATTAAATTGAGATAGGGCCCTGCTACTGTAAAACACATTTACAGGTAAGTTACTGTGAAGGGCCAGTTGTGGTAATGTCCTGGCAACAGTGCTGCAAGAAAGTTACCGCAAAAATATAATAAAATGTCTAACAGTGCTGCAAGTAAGTTACCGCAAAAATACAATAAAATGACTAACAGTGCTGCCAGTAAGTTACCGCAAAAATACAATAAAATGACTGACAGTGCTGCCAGTAAGTTACCGCAAAAATACAATAAAATGACTAACAGTGCTGCCAGTAAGTTACCGCAGAAATACATTAAAATGACTAACAGTGCTGCCAGTAAGTTACCGCAGAAATACATTAAAATGACTAACAGTGCTGCCAGTAAGTTACCGCAGAAATACATTAAAATGACTAACAGTGCTGCCAGTAAGTTACCGCAGAAATACAATAAAATGACTAACAGTGCTGCCAGTAAGTTACCGCAAAAATACAATAAAATGACTAACAGTGCTGCCAGTAAGTTACCGCAAAAATACAATAAAATGACTAACAGTGCTGCCAGTAAGTTACCGCAGAAATACAATAAAATGACTAACAGTGCTGCCAGTAAGTTACCGCAAAAATACAATAAAATGACTAACAGTGCTGCCAGTAAGTTACCGCAGAAATACAATAAAATGACTAACAGTGCTGCCAGTAAGTTACCGCAGAAATACAATAAAATGACTAACAGTGCTGCCAGTAAGTTACCGCAGAAATACAATAAAATGACTAACAGTGCTGCCAGTAAGTTACCGCAGAAATACAATAAAATGACTAACAGTGCTGCCAGTAAGTTACCGCAGAAATACAATAAAATATCAAACATTGCTGCCGGTAAGTTACCGCAAAAATACGATAAAATGACTAACAGTTCTGCCAGTAAGTCACCTCAAAAATGCAATGAACAGTGTAGTGAAATAAGATATTTATCAAACTGACCAAACTATTTTACCAGTGTCTTTCTTTTGTTGAAAACAACTTTTAAGATATTTTTTAGATATTGTATTTGAGAACCTGTAACCACTGACATAGGAAAAACAAATACTATGGAAGTCAATAGTTACAGGTTTTCATCTTTCTTCAAAATTTTTTTGTCTTTAACAGAATAAAGTGGACTTTGATCCACTTGAGGGTGATAACATTTTCATTTTACGGTGAACTATCCCTTTGAATAGATATTTGACTATTTGATAATTCTAACTAATCACCACCACTGCCTAGTTAACATACAGTGAAGCCCCAAATAATAATAATAATAATAATAATAATAATAATAATAATAATAATAATAATAATAATAATAATAATAATAATAATATCATTATTATTATTATTATTATTATTTCCTTATTTATTTTTATTATGAAGCATGCTATATGACTGAAGTGAAAAGTACAATGCAGTTTTTCTATGGATTTCAAATCTAAAAATATAACATATTATATTCAACAATGTAATGCATCAAAATGACCAATAATTTAAAATACAAAAAAAAATGATAATAAAAATGCACAGGATATCCATAAAGGCTGTCAACTATGTCCTGTATGTATAAAAAATTAAATTCAAAATAAAAATTCTAAAAGTTCATAAATAAATCATGAATAAATTAATCAGTAAAATCAAATAAACTTTTTTCTCAAATCCAACTGCCCTCAAATACAAAAAAAAGATTATCATCAGCAGTGCATAAAGTGAATCAGCTCATCTACAAACCCAAATATTTGTGAATGCGGCATCAATTAGCAGCACTCACAAACACCTGGACGAGCCTCAATACCTCCAGTGTGGCTTCACTCCTGCATTTGGCTGCGACTCGGAGCTCTAGAGACCAGCTATTATGCCCTGGAATGGGGATCCGGTTAGAAGTGGCCCCGTCCAAGACACGCCATTTCCTTGGCCGTTTTCCTGAGCGTGTTCGAGGGGCCGAAAGTGGGCTCGATTGGCAGACCACGGCGGCTGTAATGGATTGAGCATCAAGAGTAAATGGTGCCGGAGCGTATGCTGCCTCTCATTAAGCCTCGTGTTTGCTTACAGGACGTAATGAGAGGAGACGTATATTGTCACAGCCTTAGAAAAAAGCTGCATGCTTAATTACGTTAATTGTAGCTTGCAGCCTCCTCCTACATTCGCTCTTATTCGCTGACTACTGTGAGACTTTTACCTACTCCTTCTTGGAGAAAATAGCAGTTCTTTATGGTTTATGTGGTTGCATGAAGGAACTTTAACTATGCATGACGTTATTTGGTCCTTATAGTGTAACATGTTCTTAAAGGGGTTATGCAAAAATCACTTTATAATGGGTTTAAGCTAGTAATGGGAAGTTCATTTTACTGACTCGGATCAGCCCATATGCTTATTACTGCAAATCTTGTCACGTAGCCTGTTTTTAGGACACAGAGTTACAATGAAACCTGCTTACCTAATGTTTATGTTCGTAAAATGTATATTATTAGCTTTATTATTTAATGTTACTGCCCACTGGAGGTCACATTTCAGTCACGTATGCACACTTTAAAAGCATTCTTGACTGAATAAATGAATGAAAAACACTTTTTTTCTACCAAGGTAACCCTGGATGCTTAAATACAGTGCTTAATTTGTAAATTGCAAGGTCCCGGAACAGATAACAGATAACAGATAACGAATCCGACATGTGACCAGTGGAGGGAAAAGAGTCGCAGAAGAAAGTGAAGAGAGGGGGATGGTGATAGGTTGGTGGCTAGGTGTGTTGCAGACGAAAGTGAAGTGGGTTGGGGAGTCACAGAAAAAAGTAAAGAGCAGGGTGCGTTGAGGATGGGGATCGCTAATATGAGGTGCCGAATCTGGATCCGGCTTAATCCGGCACAAATTAAGTCCAGTTAAAATATAATTGTGGCCGGGTTAAAGGGACCAAAACAAAGACATTTGTTCCAGAATTTAACGTCCATTTTCGAAGCAGAATGTCTGACTTCAGCATTGTTTTTCATTTAAACAAAAATGTTTACTTTGCATGTTTCTGAAATATCTGCAAACATATTATGGTGTTTTTACGCTTTAGACGAGTCAAAAACTTACATACAGCACCTTAAATTGTATTTTTTATAATCAGATTTTTAAAAAAAAAACAGTCTGCAGATACACTTTGATTGACATTCTCTCCTTGCACGTGTCGTCAGAGAAAAAAAAACCCACCCATTACTGACCATCTCTCCCATCATTAGCATAAGACATTAGTCTTGTTTTTGAATCTGCCACTATGCTGACACATGGGCATTTGCAGCCCAGTCCTCTTTTGAATAGAGCATAATCTCATTTCAACTAATAATAGCATCCAAAAATTATAGAATAATATTGAGACTTGATTTTAAGCTATGTCGCGGCCCACCTGCAGGATCACCGAGGCCCACTAGTGATTCGCTGCACACCGGTTGAGAATCCTTGTATTAGATGTGTCGCAGATAAAAGTAAAGAGGGTTGAAGAGTCGCGGAAGAAAGTGAAGAGACGGAGATGGTGATAGGTTGGTGGCTAGGTGTGTTGCAGATGAAAGTGAAGTTGGTAGGGGAGTCACGGAAGAAAGTAAAGAGCAGGGCGGGGGTGCAATGAGGACGGGGAATATGAGGTGCCGAATCTGGATTCGGCTTATTCCGGAACAAATTAAGCCCTGTTGAAATATAATTGGCTAAACTGGCAGTGGGCGGGTTAAAGGAACCAAAACAAAGACAGTTGTTCCAGGATGTTACGTCCATTTTTAAAGCAGAATGTCTGACTTCAGCATTGTTTTTCATATAAACAAGAATGTTTACTTTGCATGTTTCTGAAATATCTGCAAACATATTATGGTGTTTTTACGATTTAGACGAGTCAAAAACTTACATACAGCACCTTAAATTGTATTTTTTTTATCAGACTTAAAAAAAACAGTCTGCAGATACACTTTGATTGACATTCTCTCTTTGTACGTGTCGTCAGAAGAAAAAAGCCCCACTACTGACCATCTCTCCCATCATTAGCATAGGACAGTAGTCTTGTTTTTGAGTCTGCCACTATGCTGACACACAGGCATTTGCAACTCTGCCCTCTTTTGAATAGAGCATAATCTCAATTAAACTAATAATAGCATCCAAAAATTGTAGTACAATATTGAGACTTGATTTTAAGCTATGTCGCGGCCCACCTGCAGGATTGCCGAGGCTTACTAGTGGGTCGAGCACCCACTGGTTGTGAATCCCTGTATTGGATCATATAATCATAAGACTTTCAAAAAAATGGTTAGATTAACTTTGATTCACTTTTTCTGCTCTAAAATAACCTTCCACAGAAAACTCTTTTTGGCCCCACTTTATATTAGGTGGCCTTAAGTAAAATATGTACTTACACAGGATTTAACAGTTTGTTACAATGCACTTATTGTGTAAATACATGTATTTATTGTGTACTTATGCTTGATTAATACATGTATGTAATTACATCTGTATATAACTTTTGTAATTACATTAGTAAATACACTGTTGACCATCCCTTACACCTTAACCCAGCCTTAAACCTACCCATACCAGCAAACCTGTCCATAACCCAACCTCTATCTCAACTCAAAAGCACCACAAGTGTTCTCAAATACATTATAAACACAGTAAGTACATTGTATTTATTTTTTGATGTAAGTACATGGTAGTTAAAGACGCTTAAAATAAAGTGGGACCCTCTTTTTTTGAGTAATATTTTTTGTTGTATTTTTTTTTTCTTTTTTCAAGCCTGCCTTTGCTTTCCTCTGTTGTTCGCATCTCCTGCACCCTATTATTTCCTGCATGCCCGTCCATCTCTCTGCAGGCTTTTCACCCTCTGCCAGCTGCACAATTACTCAGTCTCTGGTCTCGGGCTGACTGAAGGCCTGGCGCTGACCAATGATCGTCTGCGGAGGGCGGGGAAAAAAAGAGGACGAGATGCAGCCGCTGGCAAAGACATGAGGAGGTGGTCATCCAGCTGACAGATGCCCACGGCTCCTGGGGGCCTCGCTGCAGGCACAGGCCTGGGCTCTACTGGTGCCAGGCATGGGGTCAGAATGTGCTCGCTTGACTTCAGCTGTTCACCCCTGCTGGTGTATGCTGGAACTACACCAAATCACCAGACCACCACGCATAAATACCAGCTGGTCTCCACCACTAAGTTACTTAAAGTGCACCTATCATCCAAAACCAATGTTTGGAAGCTGTTTGTGTGTAGGTACAGTGTGTCTACAGTCATATTGGAGTGATAAAAACACAACAAGTCTCTATTTTATCATTTCCTGAGGTTCAAAAACCCACCCACTGATATTGATTGACAGGCCCAAATTACCATATCTCAGTATTAACATGTATGAACATGTCCACAAGACAGGATTTGCAAAGAAACTGGGATTATCGCTTTAATAAATGCTTCTTCAATTTGTCGACACAAATAAAGATGTGAAAAAAAAGCTGATGCACCATGACTAAAATCTCTGACCAATGTCTGCATGTATTGAAAATGTTTATGCTAATAAGCCAGCAATAATATGAGCTGAGAGATGTAAGAAATGATATAAGACCGCATATACAACTTGTTTTTTTATCTTGGCTCTACTGCTGCAGGCAGGGGGTCAGAATGTGCTCGCTTGACCTCAGCTGCTCACCCCTGCTGGAGTAACGGAGCCCAGCTGGTAAGTGCTGTGCAGGTAAACCTCACTCCTCTGACCCCTAAAGGTGCTCTAGCGACAGACGCTATGGCCATGGTCTTTAGCCTGATTGTTAGAGCAACCGACTCCCCCGTTTCCTTTATATTAGGTTTTATTAAGTTTGCATAATTAAGGGTGTGGCCACTTGAGTGACAGCTAGGTCTCGCTGGTCCCGTCACTTCACCTCAGCTGACTCCAGCTGATTAATCGCTGATCTCAGCATATTCATCAAATTTTTGTGTTGTTTTATGTGGCTTTACACAGTCAATAGCCTTTTGGAACTATTTCCAACAATTATCAGATTATATGGCATGCTGTGTGCACTTAATTGTGCTTATAAATCATTCATGTGGCCTCCGTTTCACAGGTGAGTGAAATTATATACTTATATACCATCTCTATACATGTATTTGTTTTACTTAAGATCATTTATCATTTATAATTTTCTTTAGAGATGTAAATCACTGCAGAAACTGACAGATTTATAAGCTGTAGGCTCCAGAACAGTCATCTGTCATACAGTGTTATGCCTGTATTTCATCAATAGCCTTGCATTTACAAACACAGACTATATAGCTGAAGTATTTGGATGTAATTCGCATTTTCCTCCTATAGAGAAACCTCATAAGAACAATGTTTAGAGGCTCAATGTATTACAGCAGTGTTTTAGCCTAAACACTAAACACTAAAGTCTAAACACTTTATTAATATAGTGTACAACTAAGAACATGTGGTCAGAACACAACAAGTGACAGGTAATGAAGTATTAAGCATTTCTCCCATATGAAAGCCCATCTAAGCAAAATGCCAGAATGTGTCTGTAGCTTTGCTCATGCTCACATGACACATGGGCATTTGCAACTCTGCCCTCTTTTGAATAGAGCATAATCTCATTTCAACTAATAATAGCATCCAAAAATTGTAGTATAATATTGAGACTTGATTTTAAGCTATGTCGCGGCCAACCTGCAGAATCGCCGAGGCTTACTAGTGGGTCGAGCACCCACTGGTTGTGAATCCCTGTATTGGATCATATAATCATAAGACTTTCAAAAAAATGGTTAGATTAACTTTGATTCACTTTTTCTGCTCTAAAATAACCTTCCACAGAAAACTTTTTTTGACCCCACTTTATATTAGGTGGCCTTAAGTAAAATATGTACTTACACAGGAATTAACAGTTTGTTACAATGCACTTATTGTGTAAAATACATGTATTTATTGTGTACTTATGCTTGATTAAATACATGTATGTAATAACATCTGTAATTAACTTTGTAATTACATTTGTAAATACACTGTCGACCATCCCTTACACTTTAACCCACCCTTAAACCTACCCATACCACCAAACCTGTCCATAACCCAACCTCTATCCCAACTCAAAAGCACCACAAGTGTTCTCAAATACATTATAAACACAGTAAGTACATTGTATTTTTTTTTTTGATGTAAGTACATGGTAGTTAAAGACGCTTAATATAAAGTGGGACCCTCTTTTTTTTTAGTAATCTTTTTTGTTGTATTTTTTTTTTCTTTTTTCAAGCCTGCCTTTGCTTTCCTCTGTTGTTCGCATCTCCTGCACCCTATTATTTCTTGCATGCCCGTCCATCTCTCTGCAGGCCTCTTTGCCCTTGTTTGGTATCCCCAGGTCGGTGGTTGTTGCTTGATCAGATACGTTTGCTGCCGGAAGTTATTGAGAATTATTTTTATTATTTATTAAATTTCCAATTTATTGTATTTTATTAATGTCCACCCCCACCCCAACCCTAAACCCAACCGCCACAGTAATGTAAAAACAGTAGTTGTACCGAGTATTATTTTGTCTTATCTATTAAATTACCTAATAAATTGTATTTTTAACATTTACTCCCACCACCCAACCGCCACAGTACTGTAAAAAAATATTAATAATTGCTATATAGTGTCATAAAAATGCTACTATATTAATGTGCATATCGCACTTCCGACCGGCCGCGTATCTGATCTAGACTTTACCCAGGTTGGTGTAATGATGCGCGAACAAATGGGCAAAGCTACTGGTAGCTTCTTTTGGGTTCTTTAGAAACCTATGGGTGTCGTCACGGATACTATGTCCATATATTTTACAGTCTATGGGGTGCACAGTATCTAGTGATGGTAGATGATAAACTTAAACATCTTGCTGGATGTTTTGATGCTTTCAAGTTGATTTATAAAAAAAATTAAATAAATTTATTCTGTTCGCCACAGCGAAATGAACCGCCAAGTATTTCAGCATATGTTTTAAACAGCGGATGCCCTTCCAGTCACAGCCCAGTACTGGGAAACACCAATACACACTCTGTTAGAGCCATAAAGAGCACTAGAGATTTGTCTTTTTATTTTTGTAATATTTTTCTATAATATTATGTTATTTATATTGGGATACAAAGTTAGTGCTATTTGATGCAGTATTTAATATTATTATTTGTGATATTATGGTGTGTGCATGACGTTTTATGTGTTCAGTGGTGCTATACGTCATATGTATGCGTAAGCATCTGGAAAAAATTATCAGAAAGAAGGAAGGGGCTTGATGATAGACAGTCTTTTGACCGTTCTAAAATCATATTTATTTCGAAACTTGATAAAGTGTACATACTGTAGTTCTTTTGTTTGTATTTTGATTATTGTTGTTCTTGACAAACAAAAAGGTAAACTGTTACATTGCAAGTTTTTGGTTTTGCGCGTCAAATCCTTTGTATCGAGCCCCTATGGAAATGGTGAAGAACTTGAAGAATTAGATCGCCATTACACACTCATTCACACACACACTTAAACACTATGGACAATTTGATTCATTCATTTTGTTTCTGGCTTAGTCCCTTTATTAATCTGGGGTCACCACAGTGGAATGAACCGCCAACTTATCGCGCATATGTTTTAGGCAGCGGGAAACATCCATACACACTCATTTACACATATACACTAAGGTGAATTTAGCATACCCAATTCATCTATAGCGCATGTCTTTGGACTTGTGAGGGAAACCAGAGCATCCTGGAGGAAACCCACGCCAACATGGTGAGAACATGCAAACTCCACACAGAAATGTCAACTGACCCAGCCGGGACTCAAACCAGTGACCTTCTTGCTGTGAGGCAAGTACTAACCACTAAGCCACCATGCTGCCCTTATAAAAAGTAGTTCCACAGTAGTCTATTCATTTATTTGCATACTTTCAACAGACAATGTTGAGGACCCACGGCCCCTGGGGGCCTCAAAATCAGTATATTTCAAAATCTAAATCTGATTAAAGAATTTTCTGAAAATAATTTTCAGTCCACACTAAATTAAATGAATGAACACGACATAAAAACAAAACATACAACAAAAACATGTGAAATGAGCAAACCAAAGAGATATGAGCAGAGATCAGTGTTGGTGCAGCTCTAATTAGCCCTCAGATGAGCGTGAGGTTTGTGCCAGCAGATCACAGTGTCAGTGTTTGGCGTTTAGCACCATCATCTTCTGCCCTCAACAGTGTTTACAGGCCCTCTGAGCTCCACTGTCAGCTCCAGTCTGAGTATTTAACATCACAAACACTGATGAGAAACCCATGCAGTTTCATCTGAAACACACACACACGCACTTGATCCCATCTCCAGCTGTCTGAATCTTCAAATTAGTGCTCTCCAAATAGCAAACAAAAGCAAATGCACATTTAGGGAATCGTTAAAGTGTCCTCTCATTATTTATTTGAATCTTTCAATGCTTATACACTCAGAAATAAGTCACTGTGATAAAAGAAATAAGAAACACTCAGTCACTGCAGTGTAAAACCCAACAGTCAACTTACTTATAGGGCCATGAAACCCCCTCGTTTCAGTGGGGTGCATGTTTTTACACCTCTACTTTGGAAAAAGTCAGAAAAGTGGGCGTGTCCAGCTCTGTTTAGGGAGGAGTGTCGAAGAAACTAAAGAGGGATGGTGTGGGAGTGTCTATTTGGGCAAGCGCTGAGTTTCAGAGTCAAAACACACACACACACAGAGGAGAAAGTGACTGTGTTTACATGGACATTTGTAGTCGAATTATTTGCCAAATTATTAAATGGTGGACTTTAACTGCAGTTTGGCTCTTTCATTCAGGGAATTTATTCATGCCCCTCGCGACAAACGAGATATTTGATTCGAGTAGCTGCTCTAAGCGTGTATTTTTCATGCAATGTTTGATACCGCACGGCGAACGAGAGAAAAAAAACCCTCAGCATTTCCCGGAAACTTAGATGCACACGGCAGGTAGTGTCAGAAAGCCGCGTGTGTTATTCCGGTCACAAAATGCGGTGAAAATCCTACACGAGGTTAAAGTTTGGTTGTGGTGCTAACATGTTTACACTCGGTGCAATAGTTTTTTCGATACGAACAAACTGAATAAACAAAGAGCACTGGTCGCTCACTTACCAAATCTGTAGAGACAGGACAATCACCAGCAACTAGAGCCGAGTCTTTATTAAGAGGAGACTACAAGCGAATCCGGATCTCAGCGTTTGCAGATGAGAACAGCTCTCGGGTAAACAATAATCCTCCTTAGACACGTAAGTTATTGTTGTCGAGCGTCACATACACTGTTAATCCACACGTGACTCCAGCTGCGCTCTCACAGAGAGAAAATGAAAACAAAACTTAACTGCAGCAAACTATAAAAGCAACACTTCACACTTGTTTTGCCAACACAACGTGGCGTCTCTGTCATCTAAACACTGTGACAGTAATGAATATTAATGAAGTTGCACAATAGAGCGCGCTGATTGGTTTGAACCAAGCCTTACTCATGCATTAATGCATCACACTGTAAGACGTAATAAGACACACTCTGGCACAGACGTCCAGTCTGCACGCTGGAATACACGCTATTATGTCATGACCGTGACGCAGCTTCAAAAATTCGTTTCAAACCGGAAGTACGAATTTGCTTGAAATAACGCAAAAACAACCAATTTACCCTTTTTAGTGAAATATAGGTGTCCTAATAGTGTTTTTAGCAGTGTGGGACACATATATGACTGTCAACAGCTCAAAAAATGTGTTTTGGTGTTTCGTGACCCTTTAAAATAAATGAGTGTAGATAACTCAAAACGGACTGAAAGTTAATTCTACTCATTTAAAAAAGTTTTTGACTCAATTTCCTTAAATCGTTTGAGTTGCCTTAACTTGGGTTCTACTGTGCTCAAATTGCTCCGTTTAAAACATGAAACATGTGCAGGATATGTTGGTGGTTCATTCTGCTGTGGTGACCCTGGAATTATAAAGGGTGAATGATTGGATATATATTTAGCTTACACACATATCTAAATATAAACCAAATATGGGCCAATAAAAGTGTTGAGTTAAAACTCCACAGATGACTTTGCCCATGTCTGACCCAAATCTGGGTTTAAAAACCAAGCGTCTTCCATAGTGCATTGTGGGAAACCTCCAGACCAAATTGAGAAACATTTTAGATATCATAATAGAGCCGCTTTTAAATGCTCTCGTCATTTAGGATGCATATCCCAACAAAGTTTAGCACAATAATGCATTCAAACTGATAAGCCTAAACAGAACTGCAAGCTCAAATCGGGCGTATTGATTCAAAACAATGCGTCAAGCGTCTAAATTGTGGTTATTTTAGCGGTATAGTGTCCCAAAGCCTGATAAAGCTCAAACTTGTTCAGCGAAACGGGATCTTTTGTGGCAGAATAAATGAGCCAGAGAAAGCCTATTGTGTCAATCCTTAAATCGGAGCTTTTGTGAACGCGCGGGCTGCTTTGTGCATAAACAATCCCATCGCGAGCTGCTGTCAGCGATGAGGAAAGAGCCAAGACGACACCTCAGCTGACCGCTTCATCATCAATCTCCATGTGCCAGAGCTGGAGAGCACCAGGACACAATACACTCCATTCTGTAGACGTCAGCTGGAAGAGCAAATCCTGCAGACGCTCATCTCTCTCAGACTGAAGGACATGCAATAGACCAGGGGTTCTCAGTGTTTCAACATCCAAATCTGAAATCTAAACCGACTATTTAAAACTTCATTCATTTATTCTCCTTAAGCTTAGTCCCTTATTTATAAGGGGTTACCACAGTGGAATGAACCACCAACTATACCAGCATATGTTTACCGCAGTGGATGCCCTTCCAGCCAAAACCCAGTTATAAGAATCACCCAATCTCATTCACACACACACACACACACACACACACACACACACACACACACTCGTACACTATGTTCAATTTTGTTCCTCAATTTCAGCATGTGTTTGGACTGTGGGGGAAGGACCCGGAGGAAACCCACGCCAACACGGAGAGTACATGCAAACTCCACACAAAAACACCAACTGACCTATGAATATGTATTGGATTTGGATTCAGGTTGAATTCTCGACAAGTCTGGATCTGGATTTTGAGAAGTTCTACATTAGACGGAGATTCAGACTCAACACACACTGCTCACAGTAAATGAAGAGACCTGTCTTCCCACACTGGGTAGAGAAATGCCGTGGTAAACAGTGTAAATGCACTCTCCTGTGACCCCCAGAGCTGCACAGATGACCACAGATGTATACGGGTCAAAAACAAACTGGCTGCAATAACCGGTTACTATCTGCTGAAAAGCATTAGGCTGAACTGAATATGACACTGGATGTTTACAGGTTGTTATTGTTAACTATCACTGAAATGGATTTGTCTTTTGGGTGACTGAAGTCAAATTTAAATTAGACAAACATATTTTCTAAATTAGAGGAAAATGAATTAATAAGTCAGATAGATAATTGTACGAAGAATAAAACGTGTTGGTAAAAAAAAAAAAAAAGTTGATTATTGCAAAACGACATAACAGTTATTAATAATTATAATTAAATATAAAGTAAAATCTATTCAACTAAACATTAATTAATAAAATAAAACATGAATGAATGAATGAATGAATGAATGAATGAATGAATGAATGAAAACTAAAATGAAATAAAAAAACATTTAAAATTAAATAAAATGAAAATAAAATAAATAACAGTTAATAATAATTTTGATTAAATTTAAAGTCCAATAAATACAATAAAATTAATAAAAGAAAAAAATAATGAATAAAGGAATAAAAAATAAAATAAACTAACTAATTTATTAAATATAATAAATTAATTAATTAAAAAATAAAATAAATAAGTTATTAAAAAGTATGATTAAATATAAAGTAAAGTCCAATAAATACAATAAAATTAATAAAAGGAAAAATAAATAAATAATTAAATGAATAAAGAAAGAAAGAATTAAATTATTGAAATAAATAATTTAAAATAAAATACAATAATAAATAAATAAAATAATAAAAGTTATTAATAACTATTATAAAATATGAAGTTTGATAAATACATTAAAGTTAATAAAAGAAAACATAAATAAATAAATACATAAATGAATGCATGAAGGAACAATAAAATAAACAAACAAATTAATTAATAAAAATAAATAAAAAATACAATTAAACAAACAGTAATAAAAAAATATTAATTATTAATAATTATGAATACATAAAGTCCAATACATACAACAAAATTAATCAAATAAAACAAAAATAAATAAACAAACAAGTAAACAAACATATAAATAAAAAAAATAATAATACAATAAAAAATAAAATAAAATAAAACAAAACAATATAAAATAAAATAGGGTTGTCACCTAATTTCAGTGCTTTTAATTATTTTGATGCTTCAATTATTTTATACATACACAATTAATTATAATTTAAAATATAATTTATTTATGAAAATACATTATACATACATGCTGTTTGCAAATTACTGTATCACAATTTGTGCAAAAGTCATCAGTTTTTAGCCTTTCATATATTTATAAGAATCTCAAAAAAAAGCACAAATGTCAAGGGATGTCAAAACTTTCCCAGTTCCAAAAAAAATTAAAAACACAAAAATGTCTTTTGTCTACACTGAAAAAAAAATTATAATTGGATTTATTTATTTGTATTTGTATTTTATTTTTGTTAAGGTAAGTGGTGGCAAACAATTTATATGAGCTGAATTTAAACAAACAAAGTAAGGTTCAGCTTCATTTGTTTGTTTCAATTCAGTCCATATCAATTGTTTGCAACCACTTACCTTAACGAAATGAGTAAATCCAAAAAAATCAAATTCTTTTTCGCTGTGTATGAAACATTAAACACCATGTTTGTGAATGCAGCACAGACTATCAAACCCTACAGAACGTGAAATGATCCACAGTGACTTGACTGAGCAGTGAAATTCTGCAGTTTCACACAACATTATGAACGACTCCTCACACAGCACAGCCTCTCCAAACACTTCTGCCTGTTCGCCACACTTGTCATTACACAAATCAGCAGCCTTAAAGAGTCCCGGGGTGTCGTTTTACTCCCCATCAAACACTATCAAACCCTACACATGTTTTGACAGGCTCCTTCACAAGGCTTCGGGGAACGCAGAGAGATAACCGGCAACCTCCCAAACCCAACAACATCCCCGGAGGAACACAAAACAGCACCAAATATGCTGACATTATATCACACGAGGGCCAAAAATCATTATCACACCTGCATCTGGAGGGCGCAGCAGCAGAAGAAGGAGATACCAGCTCAAACATCAATCTATAGCAGCTCTAACGTCATGCAGATTGCAGACTTCAGCTGGGGGTCTCCAGGGCCGAGAGCTGAAATTGGGAAAAACAGTGCAGATGCAGAGAGAAACAGTTCTTCTGCACTAGAAACTAGTGAGTGACAAAGATCTGGACAAATGTGTATTTGTTGTTTTCATGACCTTTCTGTTTGACGGCAACAATACGTGTATCATGGATCATGTTAAAGAGATTTGTGGAAATAATGATGTTGTCGGCATACCAAACCTTCTCTCATGATACAGGATATTACAATACTTAATTACGTTGGCTAGAGGCCACAGGCTGAGTGTCTTAATGTCCAACCAGTGATAATATACAGCCATATCGCACTGCTATGTATGTGATATTTCATTCATACAACAGTTTGAGGGCATAATCATGTAAATAAAAAAGAAAATCAAACACGGAGAGTCTCAAAACACTTTTGTAAGAGGAACTACTTTCTTCCACCATTCATTCGCATCTGCAGCTGACAGCAGAATCCGTAGCTACTTCAGCAACGTCACTGAATGATTCTCTAGTGTAATGTCTAAAGTGATGACAAAGCAGGTGATTTTGCTGACATTTTAAGATTATAAGGCTGAACAGCATGAAATGCCATCAGTCTACAGAGATTTCCCAGTATTTATTTGTTGCAATCGGGAGATCACAATAATTAACCCTGTTTGCTTTGCCAAGCACTAGCAGATTACTGGGATGTAAATACAGAACTACAACATACAAAAGAGGGAGATCAACTTTTAGGGCCATATCATACACCCGGCGCAATGTGGTGTAAGGCACGGCGCAATAGTTGTTTGCTAGTTTCAGCTTAGCGCAAGAGTCGTTTTAACATTTTGCGCCAAGCTGTTTAAATAGCAAATGCATTTGCGCTCATATGTGCGCCCATAGGCGTTCTGATCTAAAAAAGCAGGCGTGTTTTGGCGTGTTGCTTGTTTGAGAAACTATAATAGTCTGTTCTTTAGACTAGAACAAAGCCAGTCTAAAGTCTGGCGCAGAGTGCGCCTCGCTTGCTTATGAAACATATATATATATATATATATATATATATATATATATATATATATATATATATATATATATATATATATATATATATATATATATATATATATATATATATATATATATATATTTGTTTCATAAGTTTGTCTACATGTCTGACAGATTTATTTATAATGTTTTTTAAAATAAAAAAGCATGACTACATTTTTTAATAATAAAAGAAAAAAAATGGAAATTTAATGAATGAATGAATAAATGAATGAATGCTTTCATTTTAAATTGAGGAAAAAATGTAATTAGAGTATTTTTCAGAATAAAATACAAATATTTATGGAAAAAAAAACATTATATATATATATATATATATATATATATATATATATATATATATATATATATATATATATATATATATTTTTTTTTTTTTTCAGTATAAAATAAATAAATACAAATAAAATAAAACAAACAAATGAATAAATAATTATAAAATAATTTCATTTCATTTCATTTAATTTCATTTTACTTAATTTAATTTAATTTATTTTAAACAGTCACACACATATTACAAATACCACAATAACATAAATAAAAATTTGATAGAATAATATTTTTTTTAATCACAACAAATAAAAACTTGTGTTATTCTGACCAATTGCAAATGTTTTTAATCTATTTAATTTTAAAGAAATGATTGTTTTTATTCTGCAATGATGGATTAAATGAAAAGTTTGTAATGTTTCATCTTATATTTAAAATTTTTCAAATTATATATTTATGTTTCAAAACAATTCCTGTTTTTTTTTTTATTCATTAGGATAGAATAAATCTACAACATAACATGGTTTCCACAACATTATGAATCAGCAAAACTATTTTAACAGCAAAAGTATTTTAAAGCATTTAAAATCGGAATAACATTTAAAAATATCACAGTTTAGGGGTGACACTGTGGCTCAGTGGTTAGCACTGTCACCTCACAGCAAGAAAGTCACTGGTTTGAGTCTCGGCTGGGTCATTCCGCATTTCACTGTGGAGTTTGCATGTTCTCCCTTTGTTGGTGTGAGTTTCCTCTGGGTGCTCCAGTTTCCCCCAGAGTCCAAACACATGCGCTATAGGGGAATTGAATAAACTAAATTGGCCATAGTGAGTGTGTGTGTAAATGCGAGAGTGTACGGGTGTTTCCCAGTACTGAGTTTCGGCTGGAAGGGCATCCGCTTTGTAAAGCATATGCTAGAATAGTTAGCGGTCCTAAGCCGAGACTAAGCCGAAGGAAAATCAATGAATGAATGAATGAATGAATCTTACAATTTAAGGACTACTGTAATATATGCTAATGTATTTTTCTTCCTTCAGTTGATGTTATTTACCATGCACATTTTACCTTTGAAATGAATGTAGGACATGTTTCTGTTGTTGGTTTTACTGCTGATCCTGATTACTGACCTCCAAACATCCCATCCGTTCACATGTTGCCTGAATTTGGTGGAAAGCACTTCAGCTTTATTCTCCAGCGCTGACTGACATGTCTATTACTCTTGTCGTCATTACAATATTGGCTAATAAATCTATTCAGAGGTTTCCTTCGCCCCAGGCGCAAAAATGTGTAGCCTATTGACAGAGGAAAATGAATAAATATGTAACAAGGACACCGGCCCGAGAAAGAAAATTGCCGTTTGTTGCCATAATAGAGAACTCATAAAAACTACAGAAAGTGCAAGACCTCTCATCAAAACCCATCATCAAAAGACAGGAACTATTTTATTACTATTATTATTGCTATTATTATTATTACTTTTATTATTATGACTGTTGTTGTTGATTATACTGATATTATTATTATTATTATTATTATTATTATTATTACTTTTATTAGTGTTATTATTATTATTATTATTATTATTATTATTATTATTATTATTACTTTTATTATTATTGTTATTATTATTATTATTATTATTATTATTATTATTATTATTATCATTGTTGTTGTTAATTATATCAATATTATTATTATTATTATTATTATTAATATTGTTGTTGTTGTTAATTATATCAATATTATTATTATTATTATTATTATTATTATTATTATTGTTGTGGTTGTTGTTGTTGTTGTTGTAAATTATATCAATATTATTATTATTATTATTATTATTATTATTATTATTGTTTTTATTATTGTTATTCTTCTTCTTTTTCTTCTTCTTCTTCTTCTTCTTCTTATTATTATTATTATTAAATCATTCATATTTGGTGTGCAAATCAAATTTTATTAATTAAATATGTATATGCTAAATACATTACATTTTAAATTATTATTAATAATGATGCAGGTCCGTTGATTGCTTGATTCTGATTGGCTAATGAGTATTCTAAGGGGCTGTTCACACAAAATCCATTTTTGTCCTCTTCAATGTGCTACTTTTTCTCTTGTTTTCCAATGCAAACACACACTGGATGCATGTGTGAGTGAGATTTGCTTGTGTCTTGCACTTTTGGAAGCACCATGCATGAGAATGCTGCATTTTTTAGGCACCGTGTCAAGTTGAATTATCTTGAACTTTCACACAGAGTGCTGCTCATCACTGTTAGTTCCACAGCAATGGACCAATCAGAAAAGCTCCTCCCTCTTTTGAAAAGAGCACAATTTAATTTGAATTTAAAGCGGAAGTCACCAAAACTGCATCAGTTGTAGGAAAACCTAAACGGGGCAGTTATAAAAAAAAAAGATCTGTGGGTTATTTGGAGCTGAAACTTCACATGCACACTCTAGGGACATCAGAGATTTATTTTACCTCTTGCAAAAAGGGGCAAAATAGCCCCCCTTTAAAAAAATCAAACAGTGGGAGGTCAACATCCCTAAAGGAATTATCATTTGAGTAAAGCACAGCAAAAAGATAATGCATATTTAAACTGACGCAATGATAAAAAATGGTGGTGTGAAGCAGCAGAAAACGACAGAGAGACAAGACATGCAGCACAACAAGTGCATTTCAATACATTATGCAGAACGCATAACTGATGCTGGTTTTACAGTAGTGACTGGAGTGTTTGATTATACCACAAATTGTGTGTGTGTGTGTGACTTGCTCTAGATACACACAATCTATTTGTCTAAATAACACACACAGCCGCCTTTTTATCCTTGCTGACTTTCTCAGCGGGCTATGACTGCGCAAACAATCCCATAAATTAGGAGCGGAGCTGATAAATATCTTTAAAGCAAATTTATGAGAAAAAACACCCATTCTAAAACACCCCCCCCCCCCAACAAACAGACAATATGGGGCAAATTTCAGCATATTCTACACCGCTATAAAAGACTCGCTCTGTCCTGAATACACAACGAGCCTCTGGTGTGATGTCCTCTCTCTCTCTCTCTATTCAGCCAGAAGAACTAAAACCTGCCCCACGCAGAATGCTAATCACACACAACCTGCTTGCTTCAGGAGCTTTGTGCTTCTACGCTGGAAACTAGTTTTACAAAAATACCTGACGTCAATATGGTTTAGTGATACTGTCACATGCATGCTCTTATATGCTATTCAACTGCTGCATTCATTCATTTATTCATTCATTCATACATTCATTCATTTTCTTTTCGGCGTAGTCCCTTTATTAATCTGGGGTCACCACAGCAGAATGATCTGCCAACTTATCCAGCTTGTTTTTTTTCTTTTTACGTAGCAAATGCCCTTCCAGGCACAACCCATCTCTGGGAAACATCCACACACACTCATTCAAACTCATATCCTACGGACAATTTAGCCTACCCAATTCACCTGTACTGCATGTCTTTGGACTGTGAGGGAAACCGGAGCACCCGGAGGTTTTGCAGGGAGAACATGCAAACTCCACACAGAAATGCTCCAACCAGTGACCTTCTTGCTGTGAGGCGACAGCACTACCTACTGCGCCACTACATCATCCTGCTGCATTGAAACATGCAAAAAATCTTCTCTGCATTTCTGATTCTAATAATTCGAATCTGTTAAGTAATTAATTTTTTTCCGTAATATTTTTATTTTCGTTTTTAATTAAAATACAACATTATATAAACATTTTTACAATAACCTTGCTGCATTTAAAAATTAAACAAAATATGAGGATATATATATATATATATGATTGCAATATCACACGATTAGTAGTGCGATAGGGCTGTATATCAGCACTGGTGGGAGGCGTGCGTTGCCTTAGTGTCCCACCAGTGCTGATATACAGCCATTTCGCCCTGCTACGAGTGTGATATTGCTTTTTATACAACAGTTAAACAGCACAAATGTGTATATAAATATATATTAAGATATAATTATAATAAAAATATAATAAGAAAATCAAGCACGGAGAGTCTAAACACCCTTTTTTATTAGGAACTACTTCCTTCCGCCATTCATTCATATCTGCAGCTGACGTCAAAACAGCAGAAGCCGTTACTAATTCACCACCGTCACTGTAGAGCTAGTGTTTGAATGACTCTATTTCTAAAGTGATGACAAAACTGCTGATTTTGCTCACACTTTAAGATTATAAGGCTGAACGTGACATGAAATGCCATCAGTCTACAGAGATATCTTCTTACAGTGTTACAGTCTACAGTATTTCTCTGCTGCAATCAGGATTTCACAATAATTAAACCCAAAAATAACAACAAATCCACTAACGTTACCAGACTGCTGTTGTGTTTGCGATACGGAAAAAAGCTAAACATATGCGGACTTTGCTCATTTTAATCTGCCAACACAACACACATTCCTGATATGCAAGCAAATCGGTATAAATACAGCACTACAACATACAAAAGAGAGAGATCATCTAACCTACCAACATGTCTCTGAAAACCCGGTAGACCGAGGGGAGAGGGTGTTCGGGGGTGAGGTTGAGAACAGGATGCAGCGAGTTTTGGGCGGCCGCTTCGATCGGGTACTGTACCAAAGTTGCAACCCAGGGGTGTTTAGTTTACAGGCTGTACCAAATAGGGGGGTGGGTGAAATTAGGGGAGTTTTTTTAGGAAGAAATAAAAACGGGAGTTTGCGGGAGACGTTTCAGTCAGGTCTGAAATACGGGATACTCCCATGAAACACGGAAGTGTTGGCAGGTGTGCTTACCAGTGTAATATTGATTTGATCTGCTGTAGTTAGAAATCAGACCGTTATTTCTTCTAAGTGTAAGAGCTTATTATGCGGTTCTGTCGCCATCTTGTGGATAGAAAATGTCAACTGTCTCAGAAATTGTAAATATTTTAAAATAGGCACTATTCTTGCAAATAAACTGCATAGTTGCAATCCAAACAACTACATTTCCCACTAAAAAAAGTCTTAAAAGTATATTTTGTTGTGTAACAGCAGGAATATTTTTAAACTGTAGTGTCTGCTTGATGCTGGCTGTATGTGGGTGGAGTGATACACAAAGGGAAAAGAGGCTGTACGGGTGCTGATATCACTAAAATATATCACGGCTATCAGCCAAATATATTTGAGAACCAGACAGAACTGTTATATATATATATATATATATATATATATATATATATATATATATATATATATATATATATATATATATATATATATATATATATATATATATATATATATATATAATAATAATAATAATAATAATAATAATAATAATAATAATAATAATAATAAAAGATTTAAAAAATTAAGTAAAACTGTTTTTTTCGTTTATGGGTAATCTATTCAAACATGACAAATATAATCATACTGAGTACTAGGTACAGCTAATATATTAAATAATGTATCAATACAGAACCATAAGACAGGAATTAGGTCATTCTAATGGCACGTTATTATGTGTGTTTGTATGCTAGTGTTATAAAAACGCACCGCATCATGGGTATGGACATCAGAAAAAAGTACTATTACAAGCATATTGGTTCAGAGTTTTAAATATAGCAACTAGAATTATGCAATAAAAAAAAAACTCATTTTCTTTGTGCTAGAAATTATTTGCATTCATAGCGCAGACTTGTGCACTGCTGATTTATGGATATTAATGTATGCTAATGACTAATCTGATTGCATTAGATGGTTTGGTTTTAGCAACCTTTAGGTCTTAATAAAATGCACTGCATTGTCACCATGGTACATTGATCAGATGCAACTATTGTCATATGCATATTTATCAACTGTTAAAGCAACCACTTAACTTCTGTATTTTCATTATAAAATGCATCCACAGTGCAAGACCTGCAGACTCATGCATATTCATTATTCTTAAAACACACCGGTCATCAATAAGAATAACTCTAGTTGCTTTAGTCGTGAAACAACTTATCAATAACGTGTCAATGTCATGATGTAGTGATCAGACACAATGGCACTGTGTTGTATTTTTTACCATGCTGCTGAATCCTCATCATCATATACAGTTGAAGTCAGAATTATTAGCCCCCCTAAATTATTAGCACCCTGTTTATTTTTTTCCCCAATTTCTGTTTTTAGAACATTTTTAACACATTTCTGAACATAATAGTTTTAATAACTCATTTCTAATAACTGATTTATTTTATCTTTGTCATGATGACTGTAAATAATATTTGACTAGATATTTTTAAGACACTTCTACGTATATAGCATAAAGTGACATTTACAGGCTTAACTAGGTTAATTAGATCAACTAGGCAGGTTAGGGTAATAATTTGTCCTTAAAATGGTGTTAAAAAATTAAAACTGCTTTTATTCTAGCCAAAATAAAACAAATAAGACTTTCTCTAGAATAAAAAAAAAGATTATTTCCTTGCTCTGTTAAACACCATATGGGAAATATTTAAAAAAGAAAAAAAATCAAAGAGGGCTAATAATAACTCTGACTTCAACTCTATGCATATTTATTTACACAATTAATTAGTAGAGCAAACACGCTGCAGCATGCAAAAACACATGCAATAAAAACATATTGTCTTTGTGCTAGAAATTATTTGCAGTCATAAAGCAGACTTGTGCACTGCTGATTTATGGATATCAATGTATGCTAATGACTAATCTGATTGCATTAGATGGTTTGGTTTTAGCAACCTTTAGGTCTTAATAAAATGCACTGCATTGACACCATGGTACATTGATCAGATGCAACTATTGTCATATGCATATTTATCAACTGTTAAAGCAACCACTTAACTTCTGTATTTGCATTATAAAATGCATCCACAGTGCAAGACCTGCAGACTCATGCATATTCATTTATTCCAATGATGCACTGGCCACTCTAGTTGCTTTAGAGTTAGTGAAACAATCTAACAAAAAAATTGTCAATGCAATGAAGCAGTGATCAGACACAATGGCACTTTGGTTTTTACCATGTTGCTGAATCCTCATCATCATATGTGCATATTCATGTATACAAATAATTTGTTCGGCAAACACACTGCAGCAAGCAAAAACACATGCAATAAAAACACGTATTGTCTTAGTATTAGAAATGATTTGCAGCTATAGTGCAGACTTGTGCACTGCTGATTTATTGATATTAAATTATGCTTATGACTAATCTGATTGCATTAGATGTGTGGTTTTAGTAACCTTTAGGTCTTAATAAAATGTACTGCACTGGCACCATTGTATTTTGATCAGATGCAATCATTGTCAAATGCATATTTATTAACTGATAAAGCAACCACGTAACTTCTGTATTTGCAATATAAAATGCATTCACAGTGCAAGACCTGCAGACTCATGCATATGTAATTATTCTAACAACACACTGGTCATCTTTAGGTAACTCTAGTCTCTTTAGTGTTTGCAAAATAACTTAAAAATTTTCAATGCCATGCAGTGATCAGACACAATGGCACTGTGTTATATTTTTTTACCATGCTACTGAATCCTCATCATCATCATCATATTTGCATATTCAGTTATGCAATTAATTAGTGCAGCTAACACACTGCAGCATGCAAAAACACATGCAATCAAAAACACTTTCTTTATGTAAAAAAATTATTTGCAGTCATAAAGCAGACTTGTGCACTGCTGATTTATGGATATTCATTTATGCTTATGACTAATCTGATTGTATTAGATGGTTTGGTTTTAGTGACATTTAGGTCTTAATAAAATGTACTGCATCGGTACCATGGTACATTGCTTAGATGCAATTATTGTCATATGCATATTTATAAACTGTTAAAGCAACCACTTAACATCATTTCTGTATTTGCATTATAAAATGCATCCAGAGTGCAGAACCTGCAGACTCATGCATATTGAACACACTGGCCATCATTAGAATGACTCTAGTTGCTTTAGTGTTTGCGAAAACAAAAATGTGTCAATGCCATGATGTAGTGATCAGACACAATGGCACTGTGTTATTATTTACCATGCTGCTGAATCCTCATCATCATATATGCATATTCATTTCCACAATGAATTAGTAGAGCAAACACACTGCAGCATGCAAAAACACATGCAATGAAAACACTGATTTTCTTTGCGTAGGAAATTTCTTTGTGTTGGCATTAATAGCGCAGACTTGTTCTCTGCTGATTTGTTGATATTAATTTATGCTAATGACTAGTCTGATTGCATTAGATTTATTCATTTTCTTTTCAGCTTAGTCCCTTTATTATGCTGTGATCACACCAGATGCGGAACGTGTGGATAAATAGCCACATGAACATTTGAGTTTACTCGCTTCATTCGCGCGTCAAATCCGCTTCATTAGCGCGTCAAATCCGCTTCAGAACAGATGCGTATTCGCGTGTTGGGCAAGGTTTCTGTCTGCCGGTGACTCTAGCTTCGTTGCTAAAATGCTAACATGGATTTAATGAAGAAAATAACTCTGGCTGCGTCCGAAACCGCATACTTCCATACTATATAGTACCCTAAAATCAGTATGCGAGCTGAGTAGTATGTCCGAATTCATAGAATTCGAAAATCAGTAGGCGAGAAGTACCCAGATGACTTACTACTTCCGGCGAGATTCTGAAGTGCGCATCCCATGCACGCTGCGCTATCCCATAATGCCCCATGAGAGAATTCATGGCGGATGTAGTACGTCCGAATTCCATTCATCTTTTTCACATTCATACTGTATAGAACGCACTTTTCTAACGGCCGAGTAGTACCGTTAAACTCAAATGCAGTACCTACTGAGCAGTGTTTATGTGCTTTAGGAAGGATGAAAAACAGCGTCGATATGCTTAGGGTCGTGTTTGAGTCCACTAGATAATTTCAGAGGTGCATCCAGCTCTGTGAGCTCATAAACTCCTCCAGAAACTGTACCTGGATGATGGAGGTTTTCAGCGGTGCTTCTGACTGAGCCAAGCCCAGTTTGATGAACTTTTTGTCGCTGGAGGATTCCCCCCCGGGACACCTACAACAGGCGAAACGTCATAATCACGCCCCCTCAAGAGATATCTCCTGATTGGTTAACGCGGCGCAAATGTCCGCTGAAGTTCAGATTTTCGAACACGAGCGATTCGCGCGAAACGCGCATTAACCACATCAAATGCGAAAAACGCTCAATTCGCGCCGCATCATTTGCGTCAATCGCGCCGCGCCATTTGAGCGTAGCAGGATGTTTATTTGTGCGTTCGCATTGAATTAACATGTAAATCACTCACACTTGATGTGCGTTCCTCGTCTGGTGTGAACGCAGCATTAATCTGGGGTCGCCACAGCGGAATGAACCGCCATTGCATTAGATAGTTTGGTTTAAATCAACCCCTTATCTTCTGCATTTGCATTATAAAATGCATCCAGACTCATGACACACTGGTCATCATTAGAATAACTCAAGTTGCTTTAGTGTTTGCGAAACAACAAAAATGTGTCAATGCAATGATGCGGTGATCACACACAATGGCACTGTAAATAAATATGCATATATGATAATGTAGCATGGTAAAAAAACTCTATCTTTCGGATTGGGAACTCCAATGCTATGTGGAAAAACTCCCCATCCACCTCCGCTGTTTTTCCATATAGCATTTCCGTTCCCCCTTTGGGGAACGAAGGGTTACTTTAGTAATCGTTGTATTTTTTACCATGCAACTGAATCCTCATCATCATATATGCATATTCATTTACACAATAATTAGTACAGCAAACACACTGCAGCATGCATAAACACATGCAATAAAATAGGTATAACCACAGTACAGATCCTCTGGACATGCAGATGTGAATTTATGCTAATGACACTCTCCCTGGTTATTTTACAAGTTTGTTTGTAAACTTTTAAACTGGTTCACTGAACTCCACGGAATCATAACTATGGTATAGCAGCATTCAGAGACTGTAATTCATATAGCACATACAGATCCTGCTGTCTCATGCATTTGAGTATCTGACATCGCTGGACAATGTTTGCTCAAGTGAATAACACTGAAATATGGAGCTGATCTGAAATACAGTTTGTGTGAGGGAGAGTCTGTTCAGTCCCTGCTGTGTAGATTACAGCCAGAGGAGAATCTACCATTACCAGCCGGTCGTCCCGTATGAGCCACACCAGCAGTGAAGATGAACTGAGTGAAAAACCAACGCATGAGGACTGACCACATCTACTGCCAGCACATAGAAACCTATGATCATCTGTTTTTCAATTATTCATTTTTCAGGTACTGCATGATATCATTGCAGGGCTCGAAATTGCGACCATTTTGGTCGCATATGCGCCCGAAAATTAATCTATGCGACCTCATAATATATCTGGGAGCATTAGTGCGACTGCAGATAATGGTTGTAGTGCGACCTGTTTTGGTTTTTTCTAAAAACGTGCTGAATCGCTCTTCCCTGCAGCTATATTGGTTCATATTAGCTGTCATTCACTCAAGGTATTCCGCTGTCAGATGACAGGGAAGGAGCTTTTATGACCACGGGAAATGCAAACGGCTGAAGAGTGAAAACTTAAAGCACACAGGTTTGCAAACCCCACCTAAAGTTGAGGCGCAGATGAAAGCGATCATGACACGTCACGTGGTGAAAAATGATCCGCCAGCTGTGATCAATCGAGTACGCGCTTCTTGGAGAAGGTGCCCGAATCTCCATGTGTTGCATTCACTGCGTGTTCAGCGCAAATGTCCACTAAAAGTCAAATCTAATACTGTACATATCATCGCCAAAGGAGCTCGCCTTTACTAAGTTTACACTGAAACTGCGGCTCATAACAAGGACCGGTATTGGGCCGGTGGTCAGCGCAAGAATCCTGCTCTGCCTGCTCATAAATTGGGTCGGCTGACTCGCCAGCTTTTCCACAAACACAGAAACATGAAGATCATCTCAGACTGAACCTTTAAATTGACACAAACTGAAACCAAAACTTTTAAAGAGTGATAGAAGTGAGACTTTACTTACTTTCTTTTGTCTATTCTTGTTTGAGGTGTATATTATATTTTTTTATTTACTGATGACTGCTTTGCAGCTTTCAGCATTGAATTGAATGATTTATTATAATCTTTTGTTTGTTTGGTTGCAGAAATATTATTTATTAAATTGACATGCATATAAAAACAGCAGCACAAAATAAATTTTTCTTACTGCAATGCTTCATTTAGTTTGATGCAAACCATACATTTATTTTTCATAAAGTAACTGACATTTTATAGCAGATAACATACATTCATCCACATTCAAGGCAGTATCATAATGAGAAATGGAATTCATTGTTACTATTATTGTCATTTTCATCATCATTAATATTCTATAGCCTAATTATTAGACATTCATTTTGCAATTATCGCACACAAATATCAATGTTTTCGCAGCTTTAGTTAGATAGTTGTTTCTGGTTTTTGTCAGTCCTATTAATGTTGTTTTAAAATACAATAAATCCCTTAAAAAAAATTTGCAGCGGTGCTCAATCATTTTTGGTGGGTGCTCCTAAATTTTTTCTGGTGCTCCTAAAATTTTTTTGGTGCTCCTAAATATTTGAAGTTGGGAGCACCGGTGCTACCAGTAAAAAAGTTAATTTCGAGCCCTGCATTGCGCCTGTTGTAGCCAAGGTACAGCAGCAAAGTTCCTTGATTAATATGCCAGACTGAGAATATAGTCGCTAGCCATGTCAAAATGTAGTGTAGTGCAATGTAAGTATTTATATAGCGCATTCATTTTGTATGGCCATACACCCAAAGCGCTCCACAATCATGAGGGGGTCTCTACACACCACCACCAGTGTGCAGCATCCACTTGGATGATGAAACGGCAGCCACAAGACAACAGCACCGGTGCGCTTAAATCCCATCAGCTATTGGTGGAGGAGTGAAAGTGATGGGGATTATTGGTAGGCCATGATGGTAAGGGCCGAGAGGGAGTTTGGCCAGGACCCCTACCTTTTCACAGAGAGTCAGGACCTCAATTTAACATCGGATTCGAAAGACGTTGCCACCTTCACTATACTGGAGCATTAGGACTCACACAGACCACAGGTTGAGCGCCCCCTGCTGGCCTCACTAACAACACTTCCAACAGCAACCTAGCCTTCCCATATGGTCTCCCATCCAGGTACTGACCAGGCTCAGCCCTGCTTAGCTTCAGTGAGTAAACGGTTAAAACAATATTTGTTAGAGTGTAAAAACCCAGGTTCCATTCAAGTTGCATTGTTCGAAACCACTTAATTATTTATTTTTATTTTGACCTTATATTGCAGTGGTCTGAAACTCAATTCCTGGAGAGCCACAGCTCTGCACATTTTAGCTCCAATCACCTTACAAAATAATAAATATTAATAATAATGAAGATACAACAGCTGTCACTGGGGCAGTACCTTTTCAAAAGGTTCATATTTGTACCTGAAGAGTCCATATTGGTACATCAAAAGTGCATTTTAGGTACATTTGGGTACTGATATATACATTTGAGGTACCACTAAGGACTCTCATTAATATATACAAATATAAACCTTTTGAAAAGGTATTGCCCCAGTGACAGCTCATGTACCTTTATTTCTGAGAGTGCTCCAATTCACACCTGCTTAATAGTCTCTAGTAAGCTGCGTCCCAAATCGCATACTTATGCACTATTCTACGCCATTTTATAGTATAAATAGTGTAAATAGTGTGTTCACACTGAAAACTAAAAATAATACGTTTAATTACCCGGATGATGCACTCATTCAGCCGCTAAAATGAAGTGTGTATTGATGGACACTTCACGCACTTAACGACTGCAGGTTTGCTTACGTAGTGGAAGTGGCGGAGCTATCGGACGCACATGTTGAATAACTTTATTTACTTTGGATTGTGAAAGCAAAATTCTCCTACGAGAGTGATTATAGCGCCTCCCGATGGTGAATGCGGCAATACTCACGGCAGGTATTATTTGATAATTCGGTCATTTATTTCACTGATTTTGCAACCGTCAAACGTCATCAGGGAAACGGTTTGAATTTCCGCTCAGTAAAAAGACATTAGTGTGCCATTTGGGATGACACTACATACATATACTATCCTTTAGAGTGTGTAAGTGCATAAGTACATAGTGCATGAGTGCATAGTGTGCCATTTGGGACGCAGCTGTAGTCTTGAACACCTTAGTGTGATCAGCTGGATTTGATTAGGGTTGGAGCAAAACTGTGCAGAGCTGCGGCCCTTCAGGAATCCAGTTTGAGATCCATGTTAAATTGTATTGGATCCCCTTCTGAGACTGCTGTCCTTGCAACCCAGACCCGGATAAACGGAAGAAAATGAATGAGGGTGCTTTCACACCTGTGAATCGATTCAGTTGTTCCGAAACGGAGATTACAATTGTTACATTGTTGCTCTTTGCTCTTGGAGCTGTTCGCTGTTCTAATCGGACCAAAAGAGCTAAAACAAGTCACGTGTGAGTAAACTCTTCTTACATTGGTCAGAGTGTCAGGGTTTATTTTGCAGCGTCCCGCTAAGCTGTCAGGAGAGGTGGTGGTTTGGTGGTGATTGACAGGGTGCGCGCGACGTGTCTGAGGAGAGAAGCGGTGGAGAGGGGTGAGAAGGGTGCGCGACGATGCCTATTTGAGGACCAGGAGGGAGACGCAAGATTACCGGGAGATCATGACTCGTTTGCGGGCATCCGGAGACTCGCGAAACTTCCCGCCCTACTCATAATTCTCTCTTCATAAAGCCATATGCCTATTACATATCCATAAAACACTGTAATATAACCGCGCTCGGATCGGATCGCTTTCTCACTGCAATCGAACCGCTCCAGGGTTCGTTTCAATCGAGCCGAGACCACCTCATTCAAGCGATCTCAGAGCGATTACTTTGGCGTGGAACAGAGCGCGATTGCCCTGTTCACATATGCCAAACGAACCGCGCTAACTGGGCAAACGAGATACGTTCCGAAACAAAAGTGTAGGTGTGAAACCACCCTGAATGAATAAATGGATGTATTGCAGAGGTGCCCAAACTCGGTCCTGGAGGGCCGGTGTCTAGCATATTTTAGATCCAACTTGCCTCAATACACCTGCACGGATGCTTCTAAAAGCCTAGTAAGAGCTTAATTAGCTACCCCAGGTGTGTCTGATTGGGGTTGGAACTAAATTTTGCAGGACACCGGCCCTCTACGACCGAGTTTGGCCACCCCTGATGGATTTTATTGTCTACCTTATTTATGCACATGCATTTAATTTCGTTTTCATGTGACAATCTTAAATTCATAACTTGATACTTTATTAAAAATGACCTCTCTTCAACATGGATTTATCCAATCATGTTGCCTGTTGTCCAATCATATATACAGTGCATATACACAGAATGACACACACACATATACACACACACTTGTGCTCTCCAAATCACAGTGTTGAACATTGAGAGCGGTGTGACCTGCTGCTTCAATGACAGAGTAATCTTCAGACACAGTAGCACCTCTGCACCGGCTGCTATTACTGCCAGCACTGTCATTAGACCTGCACCGTACTATTATTACCTTTATAAACAGCATTAGAGCCACACAGGCATCATTAGGCCTCCCTCTGCGCTGGCACGGCAAGATTTCAATGCTGAAACGCAGAGCGATATGCTGCTGGGAATCACGTTTGCGCTTTCGCCACATACTTTCATTTACAGAGATGAGAATGAGGTGAAACGCAAGAAAACATTGTTCAGTTTATAATGCGGTCACTGAGACGGACGCAGGTTTTCTTATTAGGTGTCAAGCTGTTGTCAACTGATAAACACACTACATTCACTGTGCTTTACACACATTTGTAGTAATAATACTGTCATTTAGAAATGTTTAGATGTTTGGAAAAGCAGTTAAATGGAAAGAAAAAACATATTTGTATACATTATTCATCTAACATTATTCAACTAACATCAACAAATTTACTTTTTTATTTAAATACAATCAAGTTTAAATAAATGTAAATATTTTTCCAAGTGATGTAAAATGTATTGCTCAGTTAACTAATGAAAATAAAATAATTTCAATTGTTTTAAGGTGTTAACAACAAATTAAATAATTTTGTTAGACATGTACACAAACTTATAAAACAAGTATTTTTTTTTAAGTTGTATTTTCAATAGATTAACAGGTTATAAAATTAATAACAAATAGATTTTAAAAATTAATATATGAGAAAATATAAATAGGTATAAATTTTTTTCATTATAGCCATGTATAAAACAAAACAAATAAATACAAATAAAATAAAACAAACACATGAATAAATAATTAAAAAATAAAATAATATAAAGCAAAAAATAATAAAAAATAAAATAAAATCAATAAATAATTATAAAATTAAATAAATATAAAATAAAACAAACAAATAAATAAATAAATAAATAATTATAATATAATTAGTATAAATAATTAGTATAAATAATTAATATAATTAGTATAAATAATGAATAATATAATATAAAACAAATAAATTAAATAAAATTAACAAAACAAATAAAAACAAAAATAAAATAAAATAAAACAATTAAATTAAATTTAGTTTAAGCGGATGCCCTTCCAGCCGCAACTCTAGACTGGGAAACACCCACACACTATTGCACACACTCATATACACTATGCCCTCATTTGCCCCAATTCACCTATACCACATGTCTTTGGACTGTGGAGGAAACCAGAGCACCGAGAAGAAACCCATGCCAACACGGGGAGAACATGCAAACTCCACACAGAAATGCTAACAGACCCAGCCGAGGCTCGAACCAGCGACCTTCTTGGTGTGAGCTGATTGTGCTATCCACTGCGCTACCGTGATGATTTAATTTAATTTAATTTAATTTAATTTAATTTAATTTAATTTAATTTAATTTAATTTAATTTAATTTAAAGCTTGATTTCATTAAACAGTAATTGATTTAATCATTAAACAAGCTATGTACCAACCCATACCAGATTCATGTCATAATCTGAAAAGGAAAGGCATTTAAGAGGTATAATAACAATAAAACAATTTTAATTTGGAATAAAGTGCCCTGAGAAGAAAAAAAAAGCCCACATTAAAAGAATCAGTTTTGATTCCCACTTGACATTTGGATGTACAAATTGAAAGCAATGTAGAAAATGTTTTTGGTGATCATTTGCAAATATTAACAAAAGGCAGGATTTTCCTCTGGGAATCATGAAAAGCAGCTTCCCAAATGCAATCTCTTCAAAAACAACAGGGCATTGTAGAGCAGAACAAAGTCATGTGTTGCCTTTTGAATGGAGAGCTATTTTTCAGAGTGATTTCTCCACATCTATCTAAGGGATTTACAGGCTGAATAGACTCCTCCAAAAAATAATTAATTTCATAGGAAGGGTCACGCGTGGCTCTTTGTCACCTGTGAACCTCTCATCTGTCCCTCAACTCCAAAGACAACAGATCCAGTATGGCAAGCCGTGTATGTCAATTCTGGATATCAATAGGTCCATACAGTGCCATTTAAATTTAGATGCAGAAATAAAAATAAAAAAAATAAAAAAATAATAATAAAAAAACTTTTTTTTTTTTTTTTTATCAGTAAATACATTTCCAATTGTGAAAATGTTCATTCTTGGCATCAATTTGATTTCTATCTTTTTTTAAGAATGAATGATTGAATAAACAAATGAATACATGAACCAATCAACCAATTAATGATCCAATGAACAAACTAACAATTAATAAATTAACAAACGAACCAACTAACAAACGAACAAATGAACAAACTATCTAACAAATCGGCCAAAGAACAAACCCATGAATGAACCAAACAATAAATGAACTAACAAACCAACCAAACAATGAACAAACAAACCAACCAATGAACCAACCAACAAATAAACAACTGAACAAACAAACCAACAATTGAACAAACTAATAATCTAACCAACAAACAAACCAACCAATGAATGAATGATCCAATGAACAAACCAAAAAATGAATAAACTAACAAATGACCAAACCAATGAACGAACTAACAAATGAACCAATGAACAAACTAATGAACTAACCAACAAATAAACTAATTAACAAACGAACCAATGAACTAACCAACAAATGAACTAATTAACAAACAAACCAATGAACTAACCAACAAATGAACTAATTAACAAACAAACCAATGAATGAACCAACAAATGAATGAACCAATGAATGTACCAATGAATGAACTAATTAACAAACAAACCAATAATCGAACCAATGAGCGTACCAATGAACATACCAACAAATTAACAAACTAACGAAAGAACGAACCAATGAACGAACCAATGAACAAACTAATTAACAAATGAACGATTTAATGAATGAACCAACAAATGAACAATTCAATGAATAACCCAACAAATGAATAATTTAACAAACAAACCAATAAAGGAACAAATGAGCGTACCAATGAATGTACCAACAAACGAACAAACTAACAAACGAACCAAACAAATTAATGAACGAACCAACAAATTAACTAAACAAACAAACCAGTGATTAAACCAACAAATGAATTAATTAACAAACGAACTAATGAATGAAGCAACAAACAAATTCACTAACAATCAAATCAATAAATGAACCAATGAGCGTGCTAATGAATGTACCAACAAATGAACGAACTAACAAACTAATCAACAAATAAACGAACTAGCAAACCAACCAACGAATGAACAAACCAATGAACTGACCAACAAATGAACTATTTAACAAACAAACCAATGAATGAACCAGCAAATGAACGAACCAATGAATGACCCAACAAATTAAATATTCAACAAACAAATCACTAAACGAACTAATGAGCATACCAATGAATGTACCAACAAGCGAACAAACTAACAAACGAACCAACAAATGAACAAATCAATGAACGAACCAAGAAAATTAACCAACAAATGAATTAATTAACAAACGAACAAATGAACGAAGCAACAAATGAATTAACTAACAAACAAATTAATAAATGAACCAATGAGCGTGCTAATGAATGTACCAACAAATGAACGAACTAGCAAACCAACCAACAAATGAACGAAGGAATGAATGAACCAACAAATGAATTAACTAACAAACAAACTAATAAACAAACCAATGAGCGTACCAATGAACTAACCAACAAATGAACTATTTAACAAACAAACCAATGAATGAACCAGCAAATGAACGAACCAATGAATAACCCAACAAATGAAATATTTAACAAACAAATCAATAAATGAACTAATGAGCGTACCAATGAATGTACCAACAAGCGAACAAACTAACAAACGAACCAACGAATGAACAAATCAATGAACGAACCAACAAATTAACAAATTAACCAGTGAATAAACCAACAAATGAACGAAATTAAGAAAATTAACCAACAAATTAATTAATTAACAAACGAACAAATGAACGAAGCAACAAATTAGTTAACTAGCAAACAAATTAATAAATGAACCAATGAGCGTGCTAATGAATGTACCAACAAATGAACGAACTAGCAAACTAATCAACAAATGAACGAACTAGCAAACCAACCAACGAATGAACGAAGGAATGAATGAACCAACAAATGAATTAACTAACAAACAAACTTATAAACAAACCAATGAGCGTACCAATGAACTAACCAACAAATGAACTATTTAACAAACAAACCAATGAATGAACCAGCAAATGAACGAACCAATAAATGAACCAACAAATGAATTAACTAACAAACAAACTAATAAACAAACCACTGAGCGTACCAATGAACGTACCAACAAATGAACGAACTAGCAAACGAACCAATGAATGAACCAATGAAATAACCAACAAATTAACTAATTAACAAATGAACCAACAAATAAATTAGTGAACAAACGAACCCAATAAACAATACATAATTAATACTTCTTCTTTTTTTTTTTTTTTTTTACCTAATTTCCCCGCTTAATAATTTTAGGTAAATCTGCAGTTTAAGTTGAATACTAGCGTATTGTAAAATAACTCAAGGAAAAATCATAGCAAAGACAAAATATTTTAATATTTTAATAATAATATAGAAAATTTTTAATTTAATTCGGCTCATTATAAATAAGTAGCTTGATCAAGCAGCAGAACAGTTTTAGTGTGAGAAACGCTGCTATTTTTGACTTGTCACCAGAACTTGCGTTAATTACACATGCATGAAGTAACGGTCCGGAAGAGGCTGAAAACGAGAACGGGACTTTAAAGAGTAAAGGACAATTACAGGGCACGTGAAAACCTCGCATCGCCTCTTTTCATTTTTCCTAATTACCGAGCAAATACTCCTCATGGTCTGCTTCATTAGCTCTTTTGTTGAGCAGTTAGTGAAGTCTGAGAGAAGATGAAGGACAGAGAACGGCTGGAAATATCACACATTATCAGAGAGAGCAGAAGAGCCTGAAGAATCTCACATTTTCCTGCAGCATCGGCTCATATTGCAGTGATTTAGAGAGCAATGTGATGCTAGCAGGGTAAAAAGTACTGTAGTGCAGCAGCTAACGCAAAGCAATACCAAGGTTATGTCTTTAACTCCTTGGGATTGCAGCTGATAAAATATAAAGTGTTCACTGAACGCAAAACAATGCAACGGACATAAATGCACAACTTTAGGGCTATTACAATTAACTTATAAATAACTCAAAATAATAATAATGGATGGCATGGTCACAAGAAGGTCGCTGGTTTAAGTCACGGCTGGACCAGTTGGCATTTCTGTGTGGAGTTTGTATGTTCTCCTCGTGTCGGTGTGGGTTTCCTCTGGGTGTTCTGGTTTCGTCCATAGTCCAAACACATGCGCTATAGGGGGAATTGAAAAAACTATATTGGCCGTAGTGTTTGAGTGTGTGCGTGTTAAGAATGTATGGGTGTTTCCCAGTACTTAGTTGCAGTTGGAAGGGCATCTGCTGCGTAAAATATTTGCTGGATTATGCCGAAGGAAAATTAATAATAATAATAATAATAATAATAATAATAATAATAATAATTGTTAATATCATCATCATCATCATCATTATTATCATCATAAATTAATAAATAATCAAATAAAAAAATGCATAAACATTTATTTGAAATAAAACATAACTATAATAAACATATATTTATTTATAGTTTTATTTTAATTTAGTTTAATAAAAAATATATAATAATATAATACTATACATACACACAGTTGAAGACAAAGTTATTAGAAATAATTAATAAAATAATTTTTTTATTTGCAGTATTTCCTATTATATATATATATATATATATATATATATATATATATATATATATATATATATATATATATATATATATATATATATATATATAAATATATATATATATATATATATATATATATATATATATATATATATATATATATATATATATATATATGTCTGTGTGTGTGTGTGTGTGTGTGTGTGTGTGTGTGTGTGTGTGTGTGTGTGTGTGTGTGTGTGTGTGTACGTGTGTGTGTGTGTGTGTAAATAAAAGTACTAAGACTGTCACGGGGTGGTTCTCCTTAAAGGGTTCAAAGAGAACATTAATAAATATGCACTTTTTAGATATAAATGCATACTATTTTAAATTAAAAGCTTTAATACAGTTTGTGTATGAAAATAGACATTTTTTTAAAGGAAGAATAATATATCCAGTCATGCATGTTTAACAGCTAATATGTCAGTGATTTGAAAAGTTGCAGACGCCTTTACCAATATCAAAATACTTTTTTTTAATCCAAAATTTATTTAAACAGCGTTAATCCTCACGCCTAATACGACACTTGAATAGGCCTAGGTTACTAAAGAAAATCAGCTCGAAATGTAAAAGTACAAAGCTCTCGACACATGTAACGCATATTTTTCCATATTTGTCCTGTATTTTCAGTATATCTCTAAACAACCGAGCCTCCCTATACGCAACCCATAGCGCCGAACCACCAGGGGTCGCCCCCTTGCTCTAAACGTGAGTCTTCTGTGCTTTCGCTTTGTTCAGGAACGAAAACACTTATGCATAAATATTAAAAACGGCACGATTCCATTTCCTTTTGATTACAGTTGCCGTCACCCATCCTATACAAACCTCAAAACAGTCATATAAGGGAGAACGTCTGTCAGCTGACTACTCTATAGTCATAAACATATGCTGTTTCCCAAACGGATTCTGTACACACGATTTGAAGCGGAGAGAAAGTCTGGCTTTTGGGTACGTGTTTAAACAGACACACACACATAATTAATAATAATAACATACTAGGATGTCGATCTTGGTGGGTTTTTTTTTCCAAACACAACTAATTTCATCTTAAATGAGCATAAAATGTAAGGAAAGCAGTCGAATGCTTTCATTATACCATTAGATGTGTGCATTTTTAAAGTGACACCTCTTATTTAATGTAATAAAAAACTCTTAAAAACAAGAGATTCATTCGTTGCTCTTAATCAGAATGTATAAGTTATACATCAGAGAAACGGCTAATGAGATTGATAGCTTGATTCTATGTCATTATAATAGCTATTAATTTTAATAAGCTGAACTGTGTGCTAATGTATTTGCTGCTAATCTATATATTTGTTTTTCTTTTGTTAATAATAATTTAAAAACTTATCACTGACTATTTAACTATTTATTTACAATGAAACAGCTCCAAATGAACTTATTTAGTTTGGTGACTTTTTTTTTTTTTAAGGGAGGGTTGGGTGGGGAAATCCCTTATTATGGTGGGCATATCCCTTATTTTCACATCCCAATGTTGACAGGTATGCTGCTGTGCTGTCAGCCAATCGTTGCATTGCTGATCATGATTTTAAGGATCGATAGATCTGTCCTTCACAACACACGCATCGATCTCAGATCAGTTCACCCAGACATTTTAAGTGAAGTTTAGTTTTAAACTAATTTCGAGAGGAGCATGTGCTCGTGATTGACCCAGCTGGTCCACATTAACTAATTATGATCCTCCAATCAAAGGATCCCAAATCACTATATATATCCTCATTTCCTTTCTACAACTATCTTCGTCTGGAAGAAACCCCCCTCCTCCCCTTCTTCCTCCTTTATCCAGAATGGGCGGCACGGTGGCCCAGTGACTAGCACTGTTGCCTCACAGCAAGAATACCAATGGTGTTGGGTCCTCGCTGAGCCATCTGGTATTTCTGTGTGGAGTTTGCACGTTCTCCCCGTGTCCGCGTGGGTTTCCCCCGGGTTCCCCGGTTTACTCCCACCATCCAAATGTGCTCTGTATTATAGATAAAACAAGCCTAAACCTTTTTTATAATGTCTTACTCTCAGGACGTTCGCCTTGGCCTCAGCAGCGGGGGAGTTTGAGATAGACCTGAGCTCAATCTCCACTCGCCCTGCAAAAGGGGGGGAGCCCTGGGCTCGAGGATCCCTTGAGCTCAGGGCTCTCTCCCGGGACAGCATGCCAAACAAGCTATGTATAAATCATGAGCTAAGTGTGAACTCTTGAATCTGATTCACGAACAAGATTGAAGATCTAAATTAGCCAGAGATCAGTTATCAAGATGAACAGATCCAGGATTTGCCAAATCATCTCAGATCATTTAAGCGAGGTACGAAGAACAGACTGCTGGTTAATGTTAATATTAAAAATGCTCAATACATATGTGATTTTCATGGAATAAAGTGAGTTTGAATTGAATTGAATTATATTAAAACCCTTCAGGCTCCTGTGGAAATGACAGATAAACACTCGTCTCTCGCTCCTAACCAACTCGAATCTCCAGCCAGAGCAGATGCTGTAATTGCAACTCAGGAGAGGCTGAACAAGAGAAAAACGTCAAATAAAACTGAGAGCCAGAGACTGGGGTTCAAGCATCCTCTGCCATTCACACGCACACAATGAACACTCATTGTTGGAGGAAGAAAAGGCTTTGTCTTGCCAAACATGAGAAGCCGAAGCAAAAGTTCCTTTCATGATAGCAATGAATATATCAACGCAATGTCAATGAATAACATTAACAAATAGTAGATGTTGCACCACTGCAAAAAAACACTGTAGATAACAGGGTGAATGACACCGTCACGCAGACACAGCGCTTTCTGTAACTGTTGGAAAGGAAATATTGATTCATCAGTTGCAAGAAAATAAACAGCTTAAAGGTTGTTCAAAAACACCTGACAAAACATGGCCAGATTATATTTCAGACCAAAAGCTGGAGGAAGAACTGATGTTTTAAAGATCATTGAAACACTGTAAGACACAAACAAGCATGCAAATAAATGCATACTGATACACACTATTTATTTATTTATTTATTTATTTATTTATTTATTTATTTATTTATTTATTTATTTATTCATTTATTTATCAGGATATCCCTTAAAATAGAATATTGAAAACAAATAAACAAACAAAATCAAACAAACAAATAAATAAATAAATAAATAAATAAATAAATAAATAAATAAATAAATAAATAAATAAATAAATAAATAAATAAATAAATTAATAAATTAATAAATTAATAAATAAATAAAGGGCCATTTATTCATTTTCAACGTTTAGTTTAAGGTATCATTTGTTAAATAAAGTGTGTGCTGTATACATATATCCATCCATCCTTATATATTTATCCATCCTTCTATCTACATATTCATCCATTTGTCCATCTATATATCTATATGTCCATCTATTCATCCATCCATTCATCCATCCATCCATCTATCCATCTATGTCCATCTCTCCATCTATATACCCATCAATCTTCCAATCCATCCTTCTATACATCCATCCGTGTTTCCAATTTATCTATATATCCATCCATCCATGTATTAATTCATCCAACAGCTATATATCTATGTCCATTTCTTCATCTATATATCCATTCATTTTTTCCATCCATCCATCCACCCATCCATCCATTAATCCATCTATCTATATGTCCATCTATCTATAAATCCTTCCCTCCATATATCCATCCATCTTTCCATTTATACATCTATATATATCCATCCATCAATTCATCTATATATTCATCCATACATCCATCCATTTATATATCCATCCATCATCCATCATTCCATGTATTAATCCATCCATCCATCCATCCATCCATCCATCCATCCATCCATCCATCCATCCATACATCCATCCATCTATAAATCCATCTCTCCATCTATATACCATCAATCTTTCCATCTACCCATCTTTCCATCCATCCATCCATAAATCAATTAAATCCATCCATGCATCTATATATCCATCCATATATCTGTCCATCTATCCATTTATCCATCCACCTATAAATCCATTCCTTCATTTATATTTCCATTGATCCATTGATCTATCCATCCATCCATCCATCCATCCATCCATCCATCCATCCATCATCCATCCATACATCTATCCATCATCTATGTATTAATCCACCCATCTATATATCCATCCATCCATCTTTCTATCCATCAACATATGCATCCATCCATTCATCCATGTATTAATCCATCCTTCTATATATCCATTAAACTTTCCATCGATCCACATATACATCCATATTTAATGTAAATGATCTATTTAAAGTTAATTTGGTTCAACTAAAGAATGGACCTGTCTTGCTGTGAAAATTGTGATGTTTATATGGTCAGGGGGGTTCAATTTCACTATACGAAAGTGTATGTGACAAATAAAGGCCTGATTTGATTTGATTTGATTCAGAAAGAAACCTTATATGATTGGTCAATAAGTGAGTCAACAACAGTGGATGAGTGTGTGTGTGTGTGTGTACAGTTGCTGTGTGTCCAATGAGAACAAGCGTCACCATGCCGTCTTACATTAATCTTCACCAGGTCAAGGTCAGACGCAACACAACACACACCGCAGCCAATCCGCACGCTCTCCATAATTTGACCAGAGCCCTAATTGAATTTGAGCTCCCCGTTGCTGTAGCGCATTACAATCTGCCATCTGATCACATTAACCAGTGTGTTAGATTGCGGAGCACAAACAATTAACAGCCTTACAGATAACGTGGTGGAAAGCAAAAGCTACAGATTAGCAAGATCAACGTTCACCTTTCCTTCTGCACGGACAACAACAGAACCTGCAATAATGCGATCGGACACGTCTATGCATTCAGTGCTGCTTTTATCCCGAGCGCTTATTTCATTTGAAGTCTTTTCATGAATGCTAAATGTTCCCCTCCCACCATGACCGACACAACCTATAGGTGAGGAGATTGAAAGTCTCTTTTCATTTATCGTTCTTGGCGTTAACCCTTGAGTAGTTCAAATTGACTACCCTTTCGTTATGTTGGGGGCTGTTTTTACCCCATTGACTTCCGTTATAAACGCATTTTTTTATTGCAAAACCATGACACCACACTTAAAAAAATCAAGCAGCACTTCACCAAATAAATAATGTAGCTTATATTTCATTTTAATATTATTTGTTTTATTTTTTAAGTAGTATATGTTAAGTTCAAAACACAGTTACATTTGAATGTTTTTGATTAAGAGCTCAGCTAATACATATTTGTTTTGACCAATGTAAAATATTAAGGTTACTCACACAGTAATGACCTGGCCCTCAGCACTATAGCCAGGTGCATCATGGAAAATGGTTTAGAGTTTGTTTATGTGTTATGTTAATTATAATCAGGGCTTAGCATTACCTTTTTTGATCACCAGCCACTGTGGCTAGTAGATTTCTAACATTACTAGCCACTTGCCATATTCACTAGCCACAATTTTGTTGCTTGGAAAATATATGTCGTATTAATAAATGTGACTTTGTCATGCTAAAATGACTTGATTTAGATGTTGTGTTGTTCACATGCCTCCTTATTTATTTCACTGTTTGTGTGTGTTGTGTGTGAGCTTGCTCACTGTGCATGAGCAAATGAGTTATGTCGCATTGCAATTGGTTTTTATTTCACATGACTTTTTTAGGGCACAATATTAAGGATTTGCCAAATGTATCTCTGACCGCACCAAAAAAAAAAAAAATATATATATATATATATATATATATATATATATAATTATTATTATTATTATTAATATTATTATTATTATCATGGATTTGCAACTGACAAATCTGCAGTAACTATGTGATGCTGTCATGTCAATATGGAGCAAAATCTCTGAGGAATATTTCCAGTTTCTTGTTGAATCTATGCCCTGCAGGATGGAAGTAGTTCTGAAGCCAAAAGGGGGTCCAACTTGGTACCAGTAAGGTGAACCTAATAAAGTGGCCGGTTAGTGTATATGTCTGTATGTCTGGTCATGTATCAGATTTGTGCTGTGCTGAATACTGTACTGTAGACATGTGAGTTTTCTGATGTAAGAAGTTGAGCACATGACTGCAGATGCAGAGCAGCACTAGATCACACGCTGCACAATAAAACAAATCATTGTTTGTAATGATGTGTCCAAACCTGCAGAACATATCCCCGGTGGAGGAGAGAGAGAGAGGGGAAAAGGGAGAGAGAGAGAGAGAGAGAGAGAGAGAGAGAGAGAGAGAGAGAGAGAGAGAGAGAGAGAGAGAGAGACATTCATCATGCAGTCTGTTCTCCAGCGCTGCTCTCATTAGAGCTGCTGAACTCACACCAAAGAAAACAAGACTTCCTCACTCCTTAAAGGAAGAAGGAGAAGAAGAAGAAAAAAGTTGCAAAGTCCCTCTTTTCATGTCTTATTTATAATGGCCACGGGCTTTAAAGTCTGTGTTAAAATGCCTTCAGCTCAGTTACAAACAACATCCCTAACTCTGGCCAAAATCAACTTTCTGACATAATTTCCTCCCCCTCATGCTGGAACTTTCTTCAGCTGAGAAACACAAAACATTTACATGTAACGAAAGCTCAACTCCAGCATAGCTTTATTGTCCTGTATTAAAGGATTTAATTTAACTTATTTTCATTCAGTTATTTATTTTCCTTCGGCTTAGTCTCAGTGGTCGCCACAGCGGAATGAACCACCAACTATTACAAGATATGTTTTACGCAGCGGATGCCCTTCCAGCTGCAACCCATCTCTAGGAAACACCCATACACACTCATTCACACACAGTCATACACTACTGTCAATTTTGTTAATCAACACAGAAAGAAAATGCATACAGAAATGCCAACTGATCCAGAACTAGACCAAAAATAAACCTTCTTGCTGTGAGGCAACAGTGTCACCATGTTTAATTTAATTTAATTTAATTTAATTTAATTTAATTTAATTTAATTTATTTTAATTTAATTTAATTTAATTTAATTTAATTTAATTTAATTTAATTTAATTTAATTTAATTTAATTTTATTTTATTTTATTTTTATTAATTTATTTTATTTTATCCCTGCCATTCTGATCTTGCTATTAGAATAGCAATATAAAATTTCTAAAAAACATTTCCTCAAATTAGCAGTTTTACTTAAATCTATTCTTCAAATATTTTAGTTTGCATCTTCATAAATGTATTCATTTATTTATCAATTTTATAGACATGCAAATTTGTTTAATTTAACTCCAAAATAGGTTTAAGTATTTAGTCATAAAATAATATTTATTTATTTATTTATTTATTTATTTATTTATTTATTTATTTATTTATTTATTCATTCGTTTGTTTGTTTTTTTGTTTGTGTTTTTTTGTTTGTTTGTTTGTTTGTTTATGTATGTCTTAAATGAATTCAATTTTTTCATTCACTTTTTTATTTTAGATTCCTGCCTTTCTGATTTTGCTTTTTGATATAATATTTTTGACAATTAATATTAACTCAAATTAGCATTTTAGCATGAACCTATTTTCTCCTGTTTGCCTTTTTTATTATTGTTTTGGTTTGTATTTTCATCAATTTATTAATTTATTGATCTATTTATTTACACACAAAGGTGTTTAATTTAACTCCCAAATAGGTTTAAATATTCTGCCTTGAATATATTTTATTTTATTTAACCCATGACATTCTGATCTTATTTATTAGACATTTTCTGCAAATTAATATCTATTAGTATTTTTAGTATTTATTTTTATTTATTTATTTATTTTATTTTTTTGTAAATCTGAGTAAATATTTTTACATATGTACACTTAAATATTAAAGTTGCATTTTTGTGTGCTTTCTTGTACCTTTTTTTTTTTTTACACCAGTTGGCCTACTATTTTATCTCACCTAGGGCCAGCACTGCATGCACCTGCGTAAATAAATGTAACATTTTACATAGGTCAAAACAAATATTTTTTTTTTATTTGAGCTCTTAATCAAAACATTTATATTTAAATAGGTTTTATCTAATCTGTCTATCTAGCTATCCATCCATCCATCCATCATTATCAATTTGATATGTTATTTTAAAATTGTAAATAATTTTTATGTCATTAAATTTAAACTTTTATGTTTGTGTCATGCATTGTGACTGGAAATATCAAACAAAACACAAACACAAACCTAACGACAACTAACCGACATTTACCACTAGCTCCCTGACGGTATCTGTGCAATATTCAGTATCATCTCCATGTCATGAGCATGTAAAGTCAGTAAACACTGAATCTTCTGCATAATAATATACATACAAATTCAATCGAACTGTATTTTACATCCAGAGGATCCACCTGCGGGAATGACATTTAACCAGCGGTTCGTCCACCTACAACTTTACAGCACAAATAACACACAAGCTCCAAGGCACAGTAACACCAAGAAAAAAAAAAAAACACCAGCTTATTTCTGCTCTATTTTTATTTAAGGTGAGAGACGAAATGATCTTATAGCACAGATATTGTTGACAGTTTTTGCATTTCATCTGTCACATTACTGTAGCTCGAATTACCAAGATCTAAAACAGTCATAACATTTTTCTTAGAACATTTAACAATTTATTATAAAGACAAAGTGCTTGTTTGAATAGCTGTGAGTGGTATTAGTATAAACACTGTCCTTATAAAGTACTTATGTGAGAAACAAAAACCTGACTGAGTAGGTGTAGCACATCCCATTACATTGTGAAAAAAATAATTTATCTAACTAAACATTTATTTGAATGAAAGCATTTTAATCATTCTATTGTTTGTTTAATGTAATAGAAAAGCCTTGATAATTTCTACAATCATCACTGAATAAATAAATGACTAAATAGATAAATATGAATGAATAAATATGAATATGAATAAAAATAAATAAATACATATAAATGATTAAATAATACAACAAATAAATAAATAAAATGAATAAATTAATAAAAACATAAATAACTAAATATGAATTAGTAAATAATTAAATAAATACATATGAATGAATAAATAAATAAATAAATAAATAAATAAATAAATAAATAAATAAATAAATAAATAAATAAATAAATAAATAAATAAAATTACAAATAAATAAATACAATTACAAATAAATAAGTAAATACAATTAAAAAAATTAATACATAAATAAATACAAAATATAAATAAATAATTATAAAAAAATAAACAAAGTACACAAGAAACCTAATATTTCCATGTCTCTATAGTAATTTGTATAAACATGTCCACAGAAGAGGACTTTTTTAAGAAACTAGGACTGAAAAACTGTTTGTGATCAGTTGAACCTAAAGAAGGAGTTTTGCATGTTTAAAGTATATTTAAAACAGAGAATATTAGTAGTAAAGTCAAAACAGTAAAATCGTGTGTGTGTGTGTGTGTGTGTGTGTGTGTACTGCAAACTTTGTAATGGCATGCGTGACCCATCATTTCAGAAAGGCTTCAAACTCCACCACAAATACATCTATCTTCCTTTAGCTTAGTCCTCAATTTATCAGGGGTCACCGCAGTGGAATGAACCGCCAACTATCCCAACATATGTTTTACACAGTGGATGCCCTTTCAGCTGCAACCCAGAACTGGGAAACACTCATACAAATGCCATTTTAGTTCTTCCAATTCACCTTTAGCGCATGTGTTTGGACTGTGGGGGACACACCACACACCAACATGTGGAGAACATGCAAACACCACACAGAAATGTCAACTGACCCAGGCGTAACTCAAACCAGCGACCTTCTTGCTGCCACTGTGTTAACCACTTTTATTTTAAAGTAAATTCAATTGCTTTACAGTGTAGATAGATGTACTATTTTCAGAATTACAGGTGTGTGTGTGTGTGTGTGTGTGTGTGTGCCATAGGCTGCAAATCACTCTCAGCACTGTGAATCATCATCTCTGTGATTCCTCTAGAAAACATGAGTCCTCGCTCACATTACAGATGAAAACAATGAAGAATCGCAATCATTTCAGCCACGGCACCTCAGGTTACTTCAAAATCTAACCTTTAGGATGAAAGCTTGACAGATTACTTTCATTAGCGAGCTGTCAGGACAACAAGCTTTCTGGGGTCAAACTGCGTAATAGACGAAAGCATTAGACAAACACCATCTTGCCTGTATTAGTGTTGTTATCTTCAGTGTGCGGATTAAACATTGACTGCTAATTTATCCGTCAGACCACATGAACTAAAATAAAATACTATAGTAGCTTAGTAAACACTACACTGTTGTTGAACAATCCCAAAAACTAGAGAATGTACAAGACGTGTCACTCGTATTGTTTTGAATGGGGAAAAGGTGTAACAGTCAATATGGCAAATGAAGCCCCGCCTACTAGTACAGGAGCCAATCATAGATCGCTATAGACTGTTGTTTCTTCAGGGGGAGAAGCTCGGACCAGACGTGTGCTTTTATGACAGTTTTGTGTTCAACAAACACACTGGAGTCTCTGCAAATACTTGCTTCACAGATATAAGAGATATATCCACATAAAGCTTGAGATTTTGAGCTTTGCTCCAGAGGATGATCGTGTGTAGAACGGCCATATATGAGGTTGGTGTCGTGATCTCGTTCCTATCGAGTGTGCGTGCGTATTAGCTAGGGCAACCTAAAAATATGCCGACTATGTTTGATCCAGATGTTTAAAATAGAAGCTCATGAGACGATTATTTAATTTACTGATGATTCCAAATATGTAATCGTAAGCTTAGCTAACAGTTTTGGAGAATTTGACGTTTCATAAGTTGTATACTATTTCAAAAAGGCATTTTAAAGATGGCCACAAAGTGAAATGCGTTTTTTGTGTTGAGAGTTGCCTTTTAATGCTGTGTTCACACAAGACGCGGAACGCGTGTTAAGCGCGAGTGATTTACATGTTAAGTCAATGCAAACGTGCGAATAGACACCCTGCGGTGTGATACGCGCAAATGGCACGGCGCGAATGGCGCGAATTGCGCGAATGGCGCGGAGCGAATAACGCGAATGGTGCGGTGCGAATAGCGCAATACGCACTAGGCGAATTGAGCGTTTTGCCCGTTTGAAAATCTGAACTTCAGCGGACATTCGCGCCGCGTTAACCAATCAAAAGCTTGCTCTTGTGGGGGTGTGATTGTGACGTAGAACCTGTTGATGGTGTCCCAGGGGAAATCCTCCAGGCGACACTGACAACAAGTCATTAAATTGGGCTTGGCTGAGTCAGAAGCACCGTTGAAAGCCTGTGAAAAGTGATCCAGGTTCAGTTTCTGGAGGAGTTTAGGAGCTTACAGAGCTGGATGCACCTCTGAAAGCGTGTAGTGGACTCAGACACGGTCCTAAACATATCAACGCTGTTTTTCAGCCTTCATAAAGTACATAAACACTGTTATTTTCTTCATAAAATCCATGTTAGCCTTTTAGCAACGAAGCTACAGTCACCGGGCAGACAGAAGCCCTGCCCATCACGCGAATCTGCGTCTGTTCTGAAGTGAATTTGACACGCTAATGAAGCGGATTTGACGCGCAAATGAAGCATGTAAACTCAAATGTTCACGCGGCTATTTACGCGTGAATATCGCGATTTATCCGTGCGTTCCGTGTCTGGTGTGAACACAGCATCAGAATGGGTTACTAGCAGCCGCGAGCGTTTTGAGTGCTGCTTATGCACCCTGCACACCTCATGTTTTAACCGCCTGATGTGCCTCGCATTTTTGCCACTGCGCGTTGTGTGCTCGCAGTTGAAAAAAGTCAACTCTGAGCGGTAAAAGCGCGTTACATCAGTCGAGTCTTTTCATTCCCCAATCAAATGAAAGCAGAGGCAGGGTTTCTGTTGAGGTGGCAGCAGTGTTTGTGTTGTCAAGATGACTTTTGAAGATGGAGGAGGGACTGATGATTGCTGTTTTGAGTTATCCAAATCTGTATGACTCTCAAATCTTAAATATCACTACGTTTTTTTAATTATTTAAATTTATACCAATTTCAACGGTAACATTCTCGCACAGTACCCAGCTGATTCAGTCATTGCCTAGTAACATAAAAAGCGCAGCACACTTTGTTTTTCTTGACAACAAAAAGACAATGTGGTGCGCCTTGTGTTTTTAGAATGGAAAATTGCATTCAGTGTTATCGGCCCTTTAGTAGTACACTGAAAAAAAAAAATATATATATATATATATTTTGATTTACTAAATTCTTTTAAGTTAAGTGGTTGTAAACAATTGATTTGTGTTGATTTTCATTGATTCATTCTTTTTCTTGTCGGCTTAGTTCCTTTATTAATCCGGGGTTGCCACAGTGGAATGAACCGCCAACTTATCCAGCAAGTTTTTACGCAGCAGATGCTCTTCCAGCCGCAACCTATCTCTGGGAAACATCCACACACACATTCACACAAACACTCTTACACTACAGGCAATTTAGCCTACCCAATTCACCTGTACCGCATGTCTTTGGACTGTGGGGGAAACCAGAGCACTCAGAGGAAACCCACGCGAATGCAGGGAAAACATGCAAACTCCACACAGAAGCGCCAACTGAGCCGAGGTTCGAACCAGCGACCCAGCGACCTTCTTGCTGTTAGGCGACAGCACTACCTACTGCGCCACTGCATCGCAGATTCAGGAATTTTTCACAGTATTTTCTATAATATTTTTTCTTCTAGAGAAAATCTTATTTTATTTTGGCTAGAATGAAAGCAGTTTTACTTTTTTAAAACCCTTTTAAGGTGAATAATATTAGCCCCCTTAAGCAATATTTGTTTTGGATTATCTACAGAACAAACCACTGTTGTATTGGGATTTGCTTAAGTACCTTAACTTGCCTAGTTAACCTAGTTAAGCCTTTAAATGTCACTTCAATGTTCATACTTAGATATTGCTGTTAGCAGGTTTGGCATGCTGTCCCGGGAGAGAACCCTGAGGTCGGAGATAGATAAGCCCAGGGCTCCTGCCAGGTATATAGAGCATGTGAGGGGAGTACGAGATCAGGTGGTTCTCGAGAGCTCCCCTATGGTAAAGGAGGAAAGGAGGAGAAAGGGGTGGATGAGGGGAATTTCTTCGGAAAACGAAGATAAGGGAGTAAATCTAGCTAGGCTACTTATAGTGGCTGTTTCTCAATATGCGTTCTTCAGCGGTCTTGCGTCCTCGTGTTCTCGTGCAACGTCATCATCAGCTGCCTAAGTTCAGTTCCAATACTCAAGACCGCAAGGACGCGTGAAACTTCCCGGATGTGTTCTTGATATCGAGGACGCACTGATGCAGACTTGAGCGCCGAACTTGCTCTGGAAGTCCCAGAAGTCATTGCGACTGAAGGTGGGAAGCGCAGCATTTTATCTAGATTTATTATTAAAGTTCATAGATATGAATCATTTGCCTCAGGAGTTTCCCTAAATGAAACGGTGAAAGTAAACATTACCATGGACATCTCAATAAAAGAATAAACACATTAAGGGTGTTTGTTTGCTGAAATTCGTATTAAAATCTGTTTTATGCAGCATCTCAATTCTCAAAGGACGCGTTCTCTGCCCTCGCGGTCTCCTGAGTTCGTTCTTCCGAGGACACCTGGCAAGACCGGTCTCCAGAAGAACACAAGTCCATTCTCTGCGTTCTTGGAATTGAGAAACAGCCAGTGAGTTAGGATAGATCTGATTGGCTAACTAATGAATGTATATGGGTGGCCAGCTGCAGTCAATCATATCACGTGCTCCTCCCGAAATTAGTTTGTAAAACTTCACTTAAGCTGAAAACAAGAGTCTTGAAAAATATCAAGTCAAATATTATTTACATCATAACAAAGATAAAATAAATCAGCCATTAGAGATGAGTTATTAAAACTATTATGATTAGAAATGTGTTAAAAAAATATTCTCTCCGTTAAACAAATTGGGGAATCAAATATACAGGGGGGCTTCAAACTGCGTTTTTCTACAATATACATTATATTACAGTACACAAAGAATTTTAAAGATCAAACTTTTTGTTTTGAAAACCTTCAGGGGGATGGAGCATTAATTAGAGGAGTCAAACCCCCTTGTAATTTGCACCCTGGTTGTATCGGCCCAACAAATGAGGGAAAAGTTTGCAAGCAGGGAAACTTTTTTTTTTCTTTCTGCGTGCCAATAAAATGCAAAGGGTCTCGGTGGAGGTTTTCAGACTCATTGCAGAAAGCCTCGTTATCTGTGGATGTTTGAGAGATGCGGAATACAGAAGCAGCTCGTTTGATTGCTGTTTACTCTCCGCTTGTGTTTAACACACAAACATGCATAATGCAACATCCGTTTAATCAGTAAGCAAGCTAACACATGATGTAAACGACTGAAATATCTGGAATAACAGGCAAAAGGGCAGATAAGTTGATGCCGGCAGTGATGTACACAGTAATTGTCTTGATGGTTCTCGCTTTGAAATCTTGTGTGCAACTAACAGGAAACAAAGGCAGCAGGTTTGTGAAAAGAAAAATAAAAGGTTTTTGATTTTATCTTTGACAAAATTAGTAAATTGCAGAATGATCTTTTATTTGTTTATATGATAATTCATACTTAGAACAATTTTGCTGACTAATTTTTACATAAAAACAATGGATATTTGTACCATGCATTAATCATTACCTGCATTTAGCATCTCTCTACACTACCTGACAAAAGCCTTGCCATTGATTCCAGTTGTTAGAGCAACAAATAATACTTTGACTTCTAGTTAATCAATTGGAAAAGTGTCAGAAGGTGGATTTATCGGATGAATCATCTGTTGAGCTACATATCAATCATCACAAATACTGCAGAAGACCTACTGGAACCAGCATGGAGCCAAGATTCTCACAGAAATCAGTCAAGTTTGGTGAAGGAGAAATCATGGTTTGGGATTACATTCAGTATGGGGGCATGTGAGAGATCTGCAGAGTGGATGGCAACATCAACAGCTTGAGGAGTCTAGACATTTGTTTTGCCCTATACATTACAAACCACAGGAGAGAGACAATTCTCCAGCAGGATAGCGCTCCTTCTCATACTTAAGCCTCCACATCAAATCTCATGAAAGCAAAGAAGGTCAAGGTGCTCCAGGATTGGCCAGCCCAGTCACCAGACATGGACATTATTGAGCATATCTGGGGTAAGATAAAGGAGGAGGCATTAAAGATGAATCCAAAGAGTCTTGATGAACTCTGGGAGTCCTGCAGGAACGCTTTCTTCGCCATTCCAGATGACTTTATTAATCAGTGATTTGAGTCATGTCAGAGATGTATGGATGCAGTCCTCCAAGCTCATGATGGAGTCAGACACAATATTCATTCTGTCTCCACTGCAGCAGGACTTTATATTCTATACTGGACATCATTTCTGTTCAGTGATGAGACTTTCGAGGTGCATTGGTGTGTAAATAAATTAATTAAGAAGACGCACTTTTATTTATTGGAAAATAACTAAAATAACACAATGTACAGCAAGATTATGGTTAGTTAATCTGTCAAAGAATATCATGTCCTACTGGTGTTTTTTTATGGTCAGTGTCAACAAAATGTTGTTGATTTTGCCATATATTTTACAAAATGCTTTGTGAGGGGTCACATAGTACAACAGATAAATATACAATAATCTGATAAATGCACTACCATTTAAAAGTTTGAAAGTAGAAAGTTATTTTATTGCCTCTAATATTTAAAAAGGCTGCATTTGTTGATTAAAATAATTCCAAATAAAAAAAAGAAGCGTAACATTGTGAAACATTATTATAGGTGGGCATATAGTAGTATATAGTACGTTTTATAGTATTTTTTGGAATTAATCTAGATTAAAAGGGCTCGTTTGAATTCTGACGAAGGCGTTCAGAATATGTGTGCTACCCAAATAATAAGTCTTTGAGAATGGGTTTCTCAAGCCAGGTGGCGCATTAGATCAGGGGCTCATCTCCTGTTTCTAAAATGCATTACAAACCTCTTGAGAAACTGTTCTACTATGATAATTGGTGATGAAAATAAATGATGTTCACTAAGCTGTACTTGTGTTAACTAACTATTTATTCAGTTAAACATGAATGTTGAACTGTAGGCCTACATAAGCTCCAAACAGCCATTTTTTTTTTACCTTAATCCCAAGACGTGGAGTATGCAGATATTAGTGGCATTATTGAAGTAAAACACATTGGTCTTTAGGACCTTTCGCCATATTTTTCGACAAGATCCACATGCGGCTGTCAGTAAAGGATCGCACATACACACACACACACACACACACACACACACACACACACACAAACACACACACACATTGTGAAATGCAGAAGTTTTTTTTCTTTCCAATTGGCGTGCGTTATTAAATTCCATAACACTCTGACCAGTCCTTACTCCTAACTTGCATCTAATACCCCTGTTTGTCACAAGATAATGATAATGAAGATAATGAAAGTTAGTTAAAGTGAAAATGTCGAACTGCAGTTAAAGTCAGACATCCTGCTAATTTGATTCAGAAGGACACTGTTCTGTCAGATGGCTCACCAGTCAGGTATACATCTGCACTAAAATATCAAGGTGAAAGTCATCATAGCTTGCATAGAATAGACCCAGCTCCCAACCCAACTTTGAGAATAGATTAATTAGGATTTTTTTTTTTTAAATTAAGATAAGAGTCCTGCGTTAACGCAGCATGTTAATGCCAATAATAAATATACAAATGCCACTAATTATTACAAATAAAAATAATTGATTTGTACTTATATATGCTTTGAATTGTAATTTATTCTTGTGTTGCAAAGCTGAATTTTCAGCATCATTATTTTAGTCTTCAGCATCACATCATCCTTATATCTGAAGATTAATAAATCAGAATTTTTTTTCTCTCTCAGAATTTCCCTCTTTGCTTAATATAAGACACTAAACACAATATTCTCATCCAATTCGTTCATTCTTTCTGAATAAAATCTCAGCAAAGATCTTACAGGAATCAACTTGAATGCTTTATAATTTACATTATGTGCTTTGTTAATGGAGAGAAAACATACAAATGAGATTTGAATGCATGAGGTTCTCAATTAGATTTCAATAACAGATCTCAAATATTTCACATAGTATGGCAGATAAATGTAAAATAATTGAATCAATGCACTAGCATTCAAAAGTTTGACATTAGATAGTTATTTGAATTTAACAGACTCTTATGCTCACGATGGTTTAATTTCAAGAGTTCACACTTAGCTATTGCTTGATACAAATTGCTATGGACAATTTTTAGTCACCCAATTCACGTATAGCGCATGTGTTCGGACAGTATAGGGGAAAACGGAGCACCCGAAGGAAACCCAGGCCAACACAGGGAGAACATGCAAACTCCACACAGGAATGCTAACAGACCTATCAGGGCTCAACCAGCAACCTTCTTTGCTGTGAGGCGATCGTGCCACCCACTGTACCACTGTGACGCCTATTCACTCATTTTCCTTCAGCTTAGTCCCTTATTTATTAGGGGTCGCCACTGTGGAATGAACTGCCAACTATTCCAGAATATGTTTTACACAGCAAATGCAACCTAGTACTGGGAAACATCTATACACACTCATTCATACACACTTTCGTTCACAATTTAGTTCATCCAATTTACCTAAAGCACCAAGTGAAAACCCACGCCAACACAGGGAGAACATGCAAACTCCAAACAGGAATGCTAACGGACCAAGCCAGGGCTCAAACCAGCAACCTTCTTGCTGTGGGGCAATCTTGCTACCCACTGTACCACTGTGACGCCCATTTATTCGTTTTCCTTCAGTTTAGTCCCTTATTTATTAGGGGTCGTCACTGCGGAATGAACTGCCAACTATTCCAGCATATGTTTTACGCAGCAGATGCAACCCGGTAGTAGGAAACACCCCTACACACTCATTCATACACAATTTCATTCACAGTTTAGTTCATCCAATTTATCTATAGCACCAAGTGGAAACCCAGGCCAACACAGGGAGAACATGCAAACTCCACACAGGAATGCTAACGGACCAAGCCAGGGCTCAAACCAGCAACCTTCTTGCTGTGAGGTGATTGTGCTACCCACTGTACCACTGTGACGCCTATTCACTCATTTTCCTTCAGCTTAGTCCCTTATTTATTAGGGGTCGCCACTGCGGAATGAACTGCCAACTATTCCAGCATATGTTTTACGTAGCAGATGCAACCCAGTAGTGGGAAACACCCCTACACACTCATTCATACACACTTTTATTCACAATTTAGTTCATCCAATTTACATATAGCACCAAGTGGAAACCCAGGCCAACACAGGGAGAACATGCAAACTCCACACAGGAATGCTAACGGACCAAGCCAGGGCTCAAACCAGCAACCTTCTTGCTGTGAGGCGATTGTGCTACCCATTGTACCACTGTGACGCCTATTCACTCATTTTCCTTCAGCTTAGTTCCTTATTTATTAGGGGTCGCCACTGCGGAATGAACTGCCAACTATTCCAGCATATTTTTTATGCAGCAGATGCAACCCAGTAGTGGGAAACACCCCTACACACTCATTCATACACACTTTCATTCACAGTTTAGTTCATCCAATTTATCTATGGCACCAAGTGGAAACCCACGCCAACACAGGGAGAACATGCAAACTCCACACAGGAATGCTAAGGGACCAACCCAGGGCTCAAACCAGAAACCTTCTTAATGTGAGGCGATCGTTCTACCCACTGTACCACTGTGACGCCTATTCACTCATTT
>NC_141026.1:58992500-59007500 GCF_052040795.2 Danio rerio
ACAGATCAGCTAGCAAACCACTGAGCTAAACTCTTCTCTAAACACAAATAATAGTGTTTTTAAAAGCAAACGTAAAAGAAAAGTGCACTGATATCATGTAGTTTTACCTTAATTGTACAGTGCTTTTATCACTTTTGTAGAAGCGTGCTGCACCGAACTCGAACATGCAGCACAAGCACAACACTGTACAAAGTGAGCAACCAAACATTTTTGTGAAGCGTAAAATTCATTGCTCTGGGTAAGTTTCTCTGCATGTTTCATTTGAGAAATTAGCTAGAGGGCGCTGTCTACATTTTTGCGAATCCTGAATATGTTACTTTGGTACATTGTCTTGTGCGTTTCAGATACACGTCCTTCTTGCACACGTCCACAAGAAGGCAGAGCTTGTCGTATAGATCAGCTTACAAACCACTTAGCTAAACCCTTCTTTAACACAAATAGTAGTCTTTTTTTAAAGCAAACATAAGAGAAAACTACACTCAAACCACATATTTGTACCTTGATTTTACATCTCCTTTATCTTATTTGTGGAAGCATGCTTCACCAAACTCGAACCTGAATGCTCTGCTACACAAGTACAACACCATACAAAAGTAGCAACTAAACATTTTTGCAAAATGTAAAATGCATTGATCCGGGGAACATTTCAGGTAGATTTTCTTGTGCGTTTCAGATACAACTCCTTCTTGTACATATCTACAAGAGGGCAGAGCTTGTCATATAGATCAGCAAGCAAACCGCTTAGTTAAACCCCTCCCCAAACACAAATAATAGTGTTTTTAAAACAAACAGAAGAGAAAACCACATTTTTACCTTGATTTTACAGTGCTTTTACTTCTTTTGTGCAAGCGTCCTTCACCAAACTTGAACCTGAATGCTCTGCAACACAAACACAACACCATACAAAGTTAGCTGCTGAACATTTTTGCAAAACATAAAATACATTGCTCCGGGTACATTTCATTGCACGTTTCAGTTGAGAAATCCACTAGAGGGCGCTGTTTACATTTTTGCAAATATGAAATGTTTTTATTTCGGGAACATTTTCTTAAAGGTTTCAGATAAACGTTCTTGTACACATCCACAAGAGAGTGGGGTTTGTGAAAAAAGTGCACTGAAACCACTGACTTCTTATCATGATTTTGCATTGCTTTAAACTGTTTTGTGGCAGATAGAAAGGTGACACATATGTATTCAATTACAAATCATAGACAGCGTTGCTTTGTATAATCCTTTATACAAATAATATTTTATTCGGAAATAGAATGTTGTTTAAAGTATCATTAGTGAAAAAAGGAAAAGCTGTTGTCACCATACTGCCCCCTAGTGTTCATTTTACCCTTGAAACTACAGTCAAATGTATGCTTGAGTGCGATTTAGCTGTTGAAAAATAACGTAAGCCGAAGCAAGTGTTTCTAATGATCTGTGTTGTTTCATTGTCATCACAAATAGTCAAGTCAATCAAATGTCAAGACAAATGATAAGAAAGAAATAAGAACTAAATGCCAGCATGATCTAACGAGGAAACGTTCTCTATTCTACTATTACTATTTACTATTGTATTACTGTTTACTATTTTACTTTTTTTCAGTTTAGTGGCTAATTCATACGAATTCGTATAAAAATGTACATGCGTTTAAAAATGTACGATTTTTAAAAAGGAGACGTGTCACCAAATCCCACCCCTAAACCAACTATCGGGAGATAAGCAAATTGTACTAAACTGTGCGAATGAGATCGAACAAATTCGTTCAAATTAGCCACTAAATCAAAAACTTACAAATTGCTGTGAGACTGTTTGGAAATGCTGGAGAATTCAAGTTCAGCTCCTGTTTTAAACAGTAATCAGATACACTGTTAACAATGTAATGTAGAATCTACAGTAACTTACTGGCAGCAGTCTGAAGCTTAAAGGGACTATTACTTGACCTTAAAATGGTGTTTAAAAAATTAAATACTCCTTTCAATCTAGCAGAAATAAAACAAATAAGACTTTCTCTAGAAGAAAAAATGTTATTGGAATTAATGTAAAAATTTCCTTGCTCTGTTAAACATCATTTGGAAATATTCATTTCTCATTCATTCATTTTCTTGTCGGCTTAGTCCCTTTATTAATCCGGGGTCGCCACAGCGGAATGAACCGCCTGGAAATATTTAAAAGGAAAAAATTAAAGCAGGGCTGAATTATCTATGGTCTATTGGAATGCATTACTGTGGAAATATGTATGGAAAGGACAAAGAGTATTGCCATGAGTTGGGGATAAAAAGTGTGTGTGGGTGTTTCCCAATCCTGGGTTGCAGCTGGAAGGGCATCTGGCGCATAAAACATATGCTGAAATAGTTGTTGATTCATTCCACAGTGGTGACCGCTGAAATAGAGAATAATCTATAGGAAAATGAATGAATGAATGAATGAAATAATGAATGAATGAATGAATGAATGAATGAATGAATGAACGAACAAATAAATGAACGAATGAATAAGGAAATGAATGATTGAATGAAGAAATAATTGATTGAATGAATGAATGAAGAAATGAATGATTGAATGAAGAAATTAATGATTGAATAAATGAATGAATGAATGAATTAATTAATTAATGAATTAATGAAGAAATGAATGATTGAATGAATGAATGAATGAATGAACGAACGAACAAATAAATGAATGAATGAATAAGGAAATGAATGAATGAATGAATGAATGAATGAATGAATGAATGAATGAATGAATGAATGAATGAAGAAATGAATGAATGAATGAAGAAATGAATGAATGAATGAATGAATGAATGAATGAATGAATGAATGAATGAATGAATGAAGAAATGAATGAATGAATGAATGAATGAATGAATGAACAAATAAACGAATGAATGAATAAGGAAATGAATGAATGAATGAATGAATGAAGAAATGAATGATTGAATGAAGAAATGAATGAATGAAGAAATGAATGAATGAATGAATGAATGAAGAAATGAATGAATGAATGAATGAATGAATGAATAAATGAATGAATGAATGAATGAATGAATGAATGAATGAAGATTGTGGAAAAAAATAAAACTATATGATGTAAAATCCTCCAGTGCAACCGATTGAGAGCAACTAAACTCTAAAAATAATCATAGCAATCTCAATCAGCAACAAGAGTCCAATTTTCTCAAATCAGCAAATTATTTCAATTCAACATCCCATTTCCCTAATTCAGAAAAACCCAATATTTCAGACACATGATGGCGTATTTCATAGCAGCAAATTAAAGGCCTGCTCTCATGTAATTAACAGCTGTTTTGTCCACTGATCGATAAAAGCTCTTCATTAAAAGTCTCTCTTTGCTGTCTGCAGATCTCTGGCAAACTTCAGCGCTCTGAAAAGTTGCCCGTAACAATTAACATGAGCAGAATTCACAGCCGCAGCCGAGCAAGACAAACTGACTGTGAAACGCTTTTCCAGCCCTTGTAAAAAAGTGCAGAGTAATCATGAAGACTGGCTTACTTTCACCTGGAGGTTTTCCCCAAATCGGACACCGGTGCCTGCGTTTCTCTCCAACCGCTGGTACATAAAACCTGGCGAAAGTGTTTGTTTTTACTCCACATATTCTCACGTGGCCCTTTGAAATACAGACACCGCCTGTTGGCCATCAATATCAGAAGAGCAAGAGAAAACAAAGCCTGCGAATGTGTTAGAAAATCAATACCCCACAGCCGATGTTACATCATGACGGATTCACTGGGAAACCAGTCATGCCCTGGAATCACTGCTGGATTGCCTGGGTTGACCCGGGACTTATATTTATTTCATGTTTTTATATTTGAAGTTTGAACATCTATTAAAAAGGAATATTTAAGTTATGCGTGGTGTGAAAACATTTGTACACCAAGAGCTCATTTTAAACATTTAAGACATGTAAATAGAAAACATTATTTAGGAATTTTTGAAAATATGTTTTGCAATATATATATATATATATATATATATATATATATATATATATATATATATATATATATATATATATATATATATATATATATAAACTGCATATTGTTTGTATTGATGTATTTTTTGGGTTATATAGAAAAGCTCATTTTAAATATTTAAGACATGTAAATAGAAAACATTACTTAATTTTTTTTAGATATTTTTTCATTTAAACTGCATATAGTTTATTCATTTATTTATGTATTTATTTATTTATTTGTTTGTTTATTTGTTCATGTTAATTTAAATAAATATTCTCTTTATATTTAAAAAAATATATTAATAAAGATGTCTTTTTTTGGGGTTTTACAGAAAGATTTAATAATAACAATAATAATAATAATAATAATAATAATAATAATAATAATAATAATAATAATAATAACAATAATAATAATAATAATAATAGTAATGAATTATTATTCATATTATTATTCATGTTATTATTCATATTATTATTATTATTAATAATATTGTTGTTATTATTATTATTATTATTATTATTATTATTATTATTATTATTATTGTTATTATTATTATTATTATTATTATTATCAATAATAATGCTTACATTTTAATTTTAATTGTGTTCCAGATAATTTTAAAACAAAAGATATAGCGCTAGCATTTGACAAAGGACAGCATTAATTATTATTATTATTATTATTATTATTATTATTATTATTATTATTATTATTATTATTGTTGTTGTTGTTGTTGTTGTTGTTATTATCATCATCATCATCATCATTATTATTATTATCATTATTATTATTGTTGCTATTATTATTATTATTATTATTATTATCATCATCATCATTATCATCATTATTATTATTATTACTATTATTATTATTATTATTATTATTATTAATATAATAATAATAATAATAATAATAATAATAATAATAATAATAATAATAATAATAATAATAATAATAATAATAATAATAATAATACTTTTAATATACATAATATAAAAACCTAGAATATTATACATTTGTTATTATTATTATTATTATTATTATTATTATTATTATTATTATTATTATCATTGTTGTTATTATTATTTATTAGATAACAATGTATTACATATATTAATATTATAATATACAAGTACATATTTATTAATACAATATAGTATATATTTATTGCATTTTTAATTATGAAAAAATATATTATTTACAAGTATTAGTAGCATTAGAAATTCTAGTTTCTCTCAGAAAAAAGCAACATACCAGTGCTAGCAAAAATGTGAAACAAATGGCACTTAATATTGCATTAAATGTGAAATTAAAGTAAATCTTTTAGTTATTTTACCTCGTATATAAATAAATAAAAAAAAACTGCTCCCCTTTTCTTCTCCTCTAAGGGTTGTAATTGCTGAAAGTAACCCAAAAAGCTTCCATGGATTTAGGCCTTAAAAATACAGTGCAGGCACCTTCAGCAGACTGCGATTTGGGACAGACTAATCCTAATGCACATACTGTAAGAACTGATTGAGCCGTGCAGCTAAAGCCACTGGGACTGAGCCAGAATGAGCCTTAAAAACTCACCATACACCATCCCTAACCAGAGCAATAACAACTACAGTGTACAGATGCAGAGAACACAGCAAACAAACCAATACACAAATCATCTTACTTGTTTTTTTTTTTTTGACTTGCCTTAAAATAACTAGCATTAATAAATAAAACACGTAATCTAATAGTTGAATAATAAATAACAGTCATGCATGAGTCGATCATGCGAACCAGAACAAATACTCTAGCAATGGGGTCAGAAAAATAAACTTGTTTTTATCTTTTATTTATTTATTTATTTATTTATTTATTTATTTATTTATTTTCCCTCATTTATAGCATGAACATGTTTTTTTAAGATGTCTTTAAAAGGGGAAAATAAGACCTCGTTTAATTTTAAACAGTTAGGGAAAATCTGAAGAAAGAAAGAAAGAAAGAAAGAAAGAAAGAAAGAAAGAAAGAAAGAAAGAAAGAAAGAAAGAAAGAAAGAAAGACTACACTCATCTCCACCAGCTGAAGATGAGTAAATCTAAGCATCTTTCGTCTGTAAAAACAGAGCTGAGTTTCTGCAGACAAACACATCAATGCGCTGCACTCCTGCACTGCAGAGCCACAAACTCAACTTCATCAAGCTGCCAATGCCAAACACTCTGTACTCTAATTCTGTCAATATGTGCTCTTGTTGATGTCAGAACAAACCTGCATGCTGTTTTACACAACACTACAACTGCAGGAGGATTCTGCTATAAGAGCGCACAACCAGATTAACCAACTGACTGACTAAGTAATTGAATAAATGAATAAATTATTGAGTGGATAAATTAATAAGTGTATGAATAAATTAATAAACAAGGGATTTAACCAAAAAAAATGAATAAAAATGAATAATAGATAGAATAATAATTAATAATTATGAATGAATGAATAATTAATGAATGAATACTTGAATGAATAGAAAAATGAATGAATGAATAAATGAATGAATGAATGAATGAATGAATAAATGAATGAATTAATGAATAACTAAATGTATGAATGAACCAATTAATTTATCAATAAATAAATTAATAACTGAATAAAGTAACAAATCAATGAATGTATAAATGAATAAATAACTGAATGAATAAAGTAATAAATAGTAACATGAATGAATAATGGAATGATTGACATAATAACTAAATGGATTAATAAATGAATGAATAAACTAATAACTAAAGTATTACTTAACTAAATTAATGAATGAATAACTGAATTAAATAATTAAAAAACTAAATGAATGAATGAATGAATGAATGAATGAATGAATGAATGAATGAATGATCAAATTAATGAATAGCTGAATGAATTAATATCTAAATGATTGAATGAATGAATAAATGAATGGACAACTGAATTAATTAATTAATAACTATATGAATGAATAAATAAATGGATGAATAACTGAATTAATGAATTGATAATTGAATAAATGAATGAATAACTGAATGTCTTAACTTAATGAATGAATGGATAAAAAATGAATAAAAATGCATAAAAGAATAAATGAATGAATGCATAAACAACTGAATGAATAAATTTATAACTAAATAAACGTATAAATGAATAAATAAAGGTATAAATGAATGAATAACTGATTAAATAAAGTAATAAATAGATAAACTAATGAATAACGGAATGATTGAATTAATAACGATGGATTAATAAATGAATTAATTAATGTATAACTAAATTATTACCTAATAACTAAATGAATGAATGAATAACTGACTTAACTAATAACTAAATGAATGAATGAATGAATGATAAAAGTAATGAATAGCTGAATGAATTAATATCTAAATGAATGAATGAATGCATGAATTAACTAATAAATAACTGAATTAATCAATTAAAAACTACATCAATGAATGAATAAATGAATGAATAACTGAATTAATGAATTGACAACTGGATGAATAAATGAATGAATAACTGAATTAATGAATTGACAACTGGATGAATAAATGAATGAATAACTGAATTAATGAATTGATAACTGAATGAATACATGAATGAATAACTGAATTAATAAACTGATAACTGGATGAATAAATGAATGAATAACTGAATTAATGAATTGATAACTGAATGAATAAATGAATGAATAACTGAATGACTTAACTAAATGAATGAATGGATAAAAAATGAATAAAAATGCATAAAAGAATAAATGAACGAATGAACAACTGAATGAATGAATTAATAACTAAACGAATGTATAAATTAATGAATAAAGGTATAAATTGATGAATAACTGAATTAATTGATTAATAACTAAATAAAGGAATGAATGAATGAATGAATGAATGAATGAATGAACAAACGAACGAACGAACGAACGAACGAACGAACGAACGAACGAACAAACAAACCAGGATTACTCCAATCCCAAAAAACCCAATGTCCAATCCCAAAAACCCAAATGTTGTTGTTTTTTTTTATTTTTTATTACATTTAAATGACACTTTTAACCCAATGCTTGGATTTAGCCATATTTAACTTAAAACAACAACAACCCAGCATTTAGTGTGTATTTATCTAAAAGTAGATTTTTTATTTTACATTTTTTTTTACATGTTTTGTTTTTTACACCCAGGGGATACTAAACTTTATTACAGGTAGCTGCCATGTTTGTTCAATGTGCGTATTGAAAAGTTTTTACAAAAGTCCTAAGAAAATAGAGATGGACAGCAGTGTTTTCAGTGCAGTTTTTTTTTTCACCTGAGGATACTCATCCGAGACCTCTAGAGATTGCGCAGCGCCATTGTTGTAATCCCTGTGAAGAAATGACGCCAACTATAGAGGATTTTTAGAGGTCTCCATAATCCTGGACCAGGCCGTATCCTGAGCAAATGATGTGGTGGACATAGAGGAGTGGAGAGCATGAGACTGATTCCTGAAAGACGAGTCTCCACACTGATCTGCCTGAACACCCGCTGGTGACCTACTCACACCTGCAGCTTCTCCACCATGGACGTCCCGCATTTGCAAGTACCTAGACTGCAGATCTGCAAGAAGTTTGGCCAGAGGAGAAATGTTTGTGCCCAACTGAGCCTGGTTTCTCTCGAGGTTTTTTCCTTCACTTTGGTCAATTGGTGAAGTTTGTTTCTCCACTGTCGCCCCTGGCTTCTTTGGTTTAGGACTTGTAAAACTGCACATCAATGGATTTGCTCTTCAGTGTTTGGACTTTCAGTGAAAATTAAACCACACTGAACTGAACTGAACTTCAACTCTGAAAACATACTAGAACGCCTATGTTAATCTGCTTTGACAGAATCTACATCATGAGAGCGCTATACAAACAAAGATGAATTGAATCAGGACTCGTCTTTTAAAAATCCCAGCAGAAAAGGGAAACTATAGCACACATACAGCCCGTGTTTTATTGCACTGTGCAGATTTTCATTTCTGGGCATCTTGTCAAAAAGCTTTAGATGGTGTAATTATAGTGGTAAATTCCTTTGCTGATGTGATCGGATCTAAATCAGCATCCAGCACACGCCAGACACTAAAGACTCCCAAAGAGTATCAAACTAAAAGCCACTTAGCCTTTAAGATCAACTGGAGTTTACTAACACACTTTCCGCTCACAGGCGTCCATCATATGAGGAAGACACTCACACACTCACATTTCAGACACACTCCTGAAAGTCACTGCTTTACTAAACACACACACTCACTTCTCTAATCAGTTGTGCACATATTCATTCATCAGCTGCATGGCGATTGTAAGTGGATGCTGTGACCGAAAAATATGATTTACCAGAAATGATGCTTTATAGGATGTTTTATCATATGATGCAATGACATTGTGCATTTATGCTTTTTGATTTGGGCTTTTAAATACTTGTGCCATTAAAGTAGTGCTTTGAATTAGTATTTTATATTTATGCTATATTTTAATGTCTGCATCAAATGACATTTGCAAAACTGAACTTATATACAGTTAAAGTGAGAATTATTAGCCTTCCTTTGAATTGTATTTATTATTAATATTTTTTAAATATTTCCCAAATGATGTTTAACAGAGCAAGGAAATTTTTACAGAATGTCTGATAATATTTTTTCTTCTGAAGAAAGTCTTATTTGTTTTAATTCGACTACAATAAAAGCACATTTAGATTTTTTTAAAAACCATTTTAAAGACAAATTTATTCGCCCCTTTAAGCTACTTTTGCCCCCATAGTCTACAGACCAAACCATCATTATACAAGAACTTGCCTAATTACCCTAACCTGCCTAGTTAACCTTATTATCCTAGTTAATCCTTTAAATGTCACTTTAAGCTGTATAGAAGTGTCTTGAAAAATATCTAGTCAAATATTATTTACTGTCATCATGGCAAAGATAAAATAAATCAGTTATTAGAGATGAGTTATTAAAAACTATTATGATTAGAAATGTGCTAAAAAAAATCTGCTCTCTGACAGAAATTGGGGAAAACAATAAGGGGGGGGGGGGGGGGGCAATAAATCTGACTTAAACTGTACATTCATATCCTTTGGTTTAGTCCCTTATTTCCAACTTATCCAGGATGTTTTACACAGCGAATGCCCTTCAGCCATAACCCAGTACTGGGAAACACCCATACATACACATACACTACAGTCAACTTAGTTTATTTAATTCCCCTATAGCACGTGTTTGGACAGTGGGAGAACCGGAGCACCTTAAGGAAACCTACGCCAACTCGGGGAGAACATGCAAGCTTCACAAAGAAATGCCAACTGGCCCAGCCGGGAATCAACCTTCTAGCTATGATGCAACAAAGCTAACCTTCAAATGTATATGCACAAAACACATATTTAAAGTAACATGTACATTATGCTGTTTCAAATAGTGTACTGCAAAATGTCAAAATACAAATATAATATTATTACAATAATTGTCATATTATTAATTATTTAATTATATATATAGATACAAAAAAAAAGAAAAAAGATAAGAAATTACTATAAATATTAAAAATAAAGTAAATATTAAAACATATGAATAAATAAATAAGTAAATAATTAAATGCAAAACTAAGCTAAAATAAAATAAACACATTATGAATAAAGAAAGCTAAATAAAACTAAACCAAATTAAATACTAGTAAAATAAAATATATAATAATAAAACAAAATTAAATGTAAAATAACAAAGAACAGATAATAAAAATGAATAAAATAATATAAAATAATAATAAAACAAATAGAACATTAAATAAATAAACTTTATATTTGTATTTGTTTGTATACTTTTATAATAATAAATAAATAAATAAATAAATAAATAAATAAATAAATAAATAAATAATAATAATAATAATAATAATAATAATAATAATAATTTTAATAAAAATATATATATTTAATTTCTTTTGTATTTTTTTTATGTTTTGTTCCAAAATAAGTATCTATAAAATAAAATAATTTTATGGCTTTATTTTAAGTCTTTACATCTCTAAACTTATTTGTGATGCCAAAAGTACTTAACAACACTTTAGACATGTTTCACACATGTTTTGCTATTTCTGCAGAGAATTTTGTAAAAAAAAAAAAATCTGTAAATTTATGCAGAATTATTTTGGGAGTATCATTACTAAAAACTTAATACATGATATATAAAAAAATATAACTTTTTAAACTTTTATTTAATGTTTACACAGTAAATCCAATTAGACCCACTTGTTTGATAAACAAAGCAAGTCTCTTATATAATACATCTAATAAAGACAGAAAATATGACTTTAAAAATTGTACTGTAAATAAATCAAATGAACACTTTAATACTAGACAATATTTTTACTGAAATTAATTTAAAACTGAATAAATATATTTGCAGTCAGTTACACATGTAAATAAATAAAGTCAACAATGGGCTAAAAATCTAGCGGAAATATGAAGATTTCTGCACACGCAGATTCTGTGTGTGGGCTTACTAAAACAAAAAATGAATGAATGTCATGGCATTACATGACAAAATATCACATTAAAGTGTCCTATCTGCCAAAGAAGACATTTTCAATTATAAAACAATTATTAACCTTGCCTAAAGCAAAAAAATAAAAATTAAAAATCAAAGAAAAGCCAGGCTAGTGAGTATAAAAAAGCCTGCAGTAGGTGTAGTATATTTTATTATCCATCGCAGTGACCTTCAGACTTTGTTTTCATAAATGCATGACCGCAAATCTCTCCATTTACTCTTGATGTATTTAAATAAACGAGGGAATGATTGTATAATTAAATGTACAGAAGCAATAACACACACGGATGAAGCTTTGATAAAAATAGCAGTGCTACTGTAGCCCATAGGCTTTGCGGTATATAAGAAAGAGATTTTCTATGTGGTCCAAAGCTCCTATTAATGTAAAAGGTATTTTTATAAAGCCTAAAGGTACAATTACACGTGAGGTAATAGACTTTGACAGTGTTTTAATTCTATAGAGCGCAGGCGTACATGTGTGGAATACAGAAACAGGGAATGAATAGAGCACTGTGTGTTTTTCAGAACTACTGTATAATCACTAGCAAAATAATGCATGCCCATTTCCAGCTAAAATTTGCATATGAAGCACAAAAACAGGCAGGTTTTATGTCCTAAGTTCAATAAAATAATGAATAAAACATAAATAATAAAATACAATAAATAATAATAAAATAAAAATTATAAAGTAGATATAATAAAGTAAATAATATTAAAATAAACTAATATATATTTATATTATTTATATAATGAATGAATACACATTTAAAAAATAAATAAATGAATAAATAAAAGAAACATAAGTAAAAATTTATAAAAAATATTACTTATTAATAAATAAATAATAAAAGAAAATAAAGTAAAAATTACAAGACAATAAATAAATACAAATTAAATAAATGAAATTCAAATAAATGAATATATAAATAAATACATAAAAATAAAATAAAAAACTAAAAAAATAGATGTTTAAATATTACTTAATAAATAAACAATAATAGTAGAAAATACAGTTTAAAAATAAACAAAATAAATAAAAATTAAATATAAATAAACAAAATACAAAACAATAAATAATTAAATGAAAATGAAGTAAAAAGCTTATTAAATAAATATGTAAATATTACTTGTTCATAAATAAGCAATAACAATAACTACCTAACTATCTATATAAATGAACAAAATATTAATTATTAATAAATAAATAATAACAGAAAATAAAGTTTGAAAATAAAATAAATGCAATTTAAAAAATAAATAAATAAAGATAAATAAATAAATAAAATATAAAACAAATAAATAAATAAAATAAAGTAAAATAACCACAAAATAATTTGTTTTAAATGGATAAAACTAACTAAATAACTAACTAACTAACTAACTGTGTAAATTGTAACATTACTTAACAATAATCAAATAATAACAGAAAAATAAAGTTAAAAAATAAAACAAAATAAATCAATAAAAAATTAAAATAATAAAATGAAAAAAAAAATGAAAAAATTAAATAAAGTAAACAAATTTGACTAAAACTAACTAAAATTAATAAATAAATGAATTAGCAAACATTACACTCAACAGAATAAGCATCAGGTGTAATCTGTGCATCTGATCTTGATGCGCCATCAATTACATCGACCTGACAGATGGCAAAGCAAATGAACACACGCGCGTGGCCCGTAATCCCTCCGAGTCAGCACAATTCGCTGTACGGCAAAATCTTGACTTCATTTAGTGGAGCTGGGATTTCCAAGCGCTGTAATCTTCTGAATTCTTCCGTCTTTCCCCCGTGATCCTTTGAACAGCACACACACTTGAGGAGGATTCAGATGCGGTGTTGTTTTACCACATCATTCACTAAAGGAATTATGCAAATCAAGTCATGCCACAAATTCACTGGTAAAATCTGTCCTACATGTTATTCGCACTGTGCAATTCCCCTTGAATCAGCCGTCTGAATACTGAACACACATCTGCATATAGATTTGAAGTCAGAATTATTAGCCCCCCCTCTATATTTTCCCCCAATTTCTGTTTAACTGAGAGATTGTTTTCAATACATTTCTAAAAGTAATAGTTTTAATAAATCATTTTTAATAACTGATTTATTTCATCTTTGCCATGATGACAGTGAATAATATTTGACCAAATATTTTCCAACATACGCTGTAAGAAAAAAAATCGTAAAAAAAAAAAAAAAAGGTCAAATGACTGCCAAACAAAAACCATAAAATTACGGTAAAATGTCTTTGGTGAAATGAAGTGCAAAAAATAATAAATCTACAGATATTTTCATTCAAATGTTTACAGAAATTTCCCAGTGATGGGTTACGGCTGGAGGCGAAAGTCATTTATTAAATAAAGAATGATTCGCACACTGTAAAAAAAAATCTGTAATTTTACGGATTATTTCCGGCAGCTGGAGTGCCAGAAAAAATAACAATATAATAGTAATAATAATAATAATAATAATAATAATAATAATAATAATAATAATATTAATATAACATCTACTAAATAACAGAAATATACCGTAAAATAACGGATGTTAAACCCAAGTTTATTCTGGAAACGTAGCCCTGCGGACGTTTCAGGAGACAGCGATTAACGTGGCCGGAGGTACGTATGGCCGTACTTTTGTTTTTTTTATCGAGCGAACGCTGCAGGGCGGTGTGACGCCACTCCACTCCTCCTTCTCTTCGCGCTCACTGGCTGACGGCTCACCTCAGTGTGGAGGGCTTTCCCGCCTTAACCAGTTTGTCCGCTTAGTTTGCAGCATTACGTCGGCGGAGCGGAAGCCCGGAGGGAGGAGGAGCCGGCCACATCGACGACCGGGATGGAGTCCGGGGAAGAGCGGTTCCAGAAATCGGGTAAGATGAAAAACAGAATCCAGAAAAATAAGAGCGAACGAGTTCGCGATGGGGCGAGATCCGAAAAAGCGGTCAAAATCGGACGAGGGCTTTTGCTTTTTTTTCTGGACTGCTTTTGCAAATCGTCGCTTGGGTTTAGGGAAGGAGAAGGAGGAGGGGGAGGAGGGTGGCTGGGTCGGCTGATTGGCCGCCCGGCAGCCCGGTCGATCGTCCAATGCTCTACAGCGGCCTCCGGTGGCTTTTCACGCGATTACAGCGTGGGCGCGAACGGCGCGCGCTCCCGAGAGGCGTCCGAGACGTGAAAAAGCGTGCACAGCAGCCTTTCGCGGATTGGCGAAAACAAAAACTGCTCGAATACGTGCCTCCCGTGACGTATTTCGCGGCCTCCAGAAACGTCCGCGGGGCTACGTTTCCACAATGAGCCCCGGTTGGTTTTATTACTTTTAAATTTCTGGTAAATTTCTGCAATTTAATATCCTTCTCATTCATTCGTTTTCTTGTCATTTTCTTTTTCATTCTTTTATAACCTATTTTAACACATTATAAATTGTTTTTATCTGTTTTTAATCATTTTTATTGTCTGCATTTTATGTCCTAAACTTGTCTTTTTTATT
>NC_141026.1:59010000-59022500 GCF_052040795.2 Danio rerio
AATGTCTCCCTTTGCATTGAACTTTGAGCGTCTTACATTCAGAGATGCTGTTTATGTTCACACACCTACATTACACATCAACTAAAGTTTAAAATAGGATAACATAGTGGACCACCCCTTTAAATGCTTTTGGTTGTTTGGTTTTTATTTTTTTGCTTGAGTTTTATAAATGACATTTTATTCATAATTTATAAAACCAACACTTTGAGACAGCCTAATGATTAAATATGTGAATCAAATGATTGAATAGGAGTGAATCAATGAATCAAATGATTAACAGATTTGATTCAAAAGATTGACTGAATTATTTATTAATATTCCTTCAGCTTAGTCCATTTGTTCATCAGGGGCTGCCACAGCGGAATGAACCACCAACTATTCCAGCATATGTTTTACACAGCGGATGCCCTTCCAGCCGCAACCCAGTACTAGAAAACACCCACCCACTCACACACACACACACACACACACACACACACACACACACACACACACACACACACACACACACACACACACACACACACACACACACACACACACACACACACACAAGCTCATACACTACAGCCAATTTAATTCATCCAATTCCCCTATAGCGCATGTGTTTGGACTATGGGGGAAACCGGAGCACCCGAAGGAAACCCATCCCAACACGGGGAGAAGATGCAAACTCCACACAGAAATGCCAAGACTCAAACCAGCAATCTTCTTGCTGTAAAGCTACAGAGCCAACCACTGAGCCACCACGTTGCCACACACACTAATGCTCACAAGAACTCTTACACACAAACATTTCACAAACAATCACACACATACTTTCTCCTATTTGTTCATCAGGGGCTGCCACAGCGGAATGAACCCCCAACTATTCCACCATATGTTTCCCACAGCGGATGCCCCTCCAGCCACAACCCAGTACTGGGAAACACCCACGCACCCACACACACACACCCACACACACACACACACATACATACACTACAGCCAATTTAATCCATCCAATTCCCCTATGGCGCATGTGTTTGGACTATGGGGGAAACCGGAGCACCCGGATGAAACCCAACACTGGGAGAACATGCAAACTCCACACAGAAATGCCAAGTTTCAAACCAGCAATCTTCTTGCTGTAAAGCCACAGTGCCAACCACTGAGCCACCATGTCGCCACACACACTAATGCTCACAAGAACTCTTACACACAAACATTTCACAAACAATCACACACATACTCCCTCCCATTCTCTCTCTCTCTCTCTCTCTCACACACACACACGCACGCACACACACTCATATTCAGAGCTTCACAATAGAGTCTACTTAATTGTTTTCTTACTAAGAGGCAAATTAATTTTGGGGATGTACATCTAATCGCACTGAGGGGAGGGGAGGTAATTTGTTAATGGAACAGAGAGAAAATGGCAGCCCTCTCTCCCTCCCTCTCTCTCTCGCTCTGATAAATGACAGAAATCTCCTCGCGCACTCATGTCAGTCTTTTGAAGAGAGTCGCGGGGAACTAAAGTGGGTTAAAAAAACACAGTCATTACATATATTTTGCTGTCAGAGCTGAGCAGAGAGAAAAAGAGGAGCTTTGTTCGGCGGCGGATTGGATAACCCACAGACTTCTTCATTTAATCACTATCTGGCTGTTCCCCCTGAGGTCCTCTCCGCCTCCCGCGGGACCGTGCTGCCTCTGTTTAAACACTTTTAATTACGCTTTAACTACAGCCTAATCACGATAACTTTGTCCTCACAAAAGCACTTACCAAAATATCCCACCCCACCTTTAAACCAGACCACAATACATAACCTGACAGTCATATAATAAGTATGATCAATATACTGTACTGTAACTCATTACACATTAGAAACACAATAGAGATGAGCAGAGCTGCACGATGTTGGAAAAATCTAACATTGCAATATGTTGTTATTCTGCAATGTACATTGTGATATGAAAACAGTTTCACCAGACGACTTGATTATTATTGTCGATTTGGAAAGAATTTATAATTGATTGGGATGAGGGTGTCACGGTGGCGCAGTGGGTAGCACGATCATCTCACTGCAAGAAGGTTTGTAAGTGCCATTTAAATTTCAAAACAATCCATGCCAATACCGAACAAAAATGCTTTCCATGTTTGATTCTAAGTGGACTGCAAACACACACACGCACGCACACACACAGAGAGACAACGCACGCAGTGCTGGTGAGCGAGAGGGATCCCTTCAGATTCATCAACAAGCATGATCGCGTTCATCAAATTTGCTTAAACTAACTCTGATTACTTTAAAGGATCACGCGAGTCCCGAAATGCGGAGGTTTTTCTTTCCATTCGCCATGAGGTAACAAACTCCATTAAAACATCCTGAATGAAAATATGCATCCGTGGTCTTATCCATATTTCTTGGCACGTTAAACACACGCAGGGCCAGAGCAAGCTTAACTGAGGCAAAAGGCAATCACGCCGTTTTATTTGTATGGAAAGCCGAGGACCGTGAGGGAGGGGGCGGGTGTAGCGGATAAATGTGAGGACCGAGGGGTTTGCTCACAATTATGCTGGCAAAGCAGTCGGCTAGGTCTCCTCTATGAATGCGCCAGCCCTGAACACACATCGGCCACAATTGGTAATAAAAAAACTGCAACTGCGTTATTTTTTTTTGTACGCGTTACATATTTCAAATGAATCACGTGAGTTAGGATAGATCTGATTGGCTAACTAATGAGTGTAGATAGGTGACCAGCTGCAGTCAATTATATCATGTGCTTCTCTCGAAATTAGTTTAAAAACTTCACTTAAATTTCAAAACAATCCATGCCAATACCAAACAAAAATGCTTTCCATGTTGGATTCTAAGTGGACTGCAAACACACACACGCAAACGCACACAAACAGAGAGACAACGTGCGCAGTGCCGGTGAGTGAGAGGGATCCCTTTAGATTCATCAACAAGCACGATCGCGTTCATCAAATTTGCTTAAACTAACTCTGATTACTTTAAAGGATCACGCGAGTCTCGAAATGTGGAGGTTTTTCTTTCCATTCGCCATGAGGTAACAAACTTCATTAAAACATCCTGAATGAAAATATACATCCGTGGTCTTATCCATATTTCTTTGCACGTTAAACACACGCAGGGCCAGTGCAAGCTTAACTGAGGCAAAAGGCAATAACGCCGTTTTATTTGTAAGCCGAGGACCGTGAGGGAGGGGGCGGGTGTAGCGGATAAATGTGAGGACCGAGGGGTTTGCTCACAATTATGCTGGCAAAGCAGTCGGCTAGGTCTCCTCTATGAATGCGCCAGCCCTGAACACACATCGGCCACAATTGGTAACAAAAAACTGCAACTGCGTTATTTTTTTTTGTACGCGTTACATATTTCAAATGAATCACGTGAGTTAGGATAGATCTGATTGGCTAACTAATGAGTGTAGATAGGTGACCAGCTGCAGTCAATTATATCATGTGCTTCTCTCGAAATTAGTTTAAAAACTTCACTTAAATTTCAAAACAATCCATGCCAATACCAAACAAAAATGCTTTCCATGTTGGATTCTAAGTGGACTGCAAACACACACACGCAAACGCACACAAACAGAGAGGCAACGTGCGCAGTGCTGGTGAGCAAGAGGGATCCCTTCAGATTCATCAACAAGCACGATAGCGTTCATCAAATTTGCTTAAACTAACTCTGATTACCTTAAAGGATCACGCGAGTCCCGAAATGCTGAGGTTTATCTTTCCGTTCGCCATGAGGTAACAAACTTCATTAAAACATCCTGAATGAAAATATGCATCCGTGGTCTTATCCATATTTCTTGGCACGTTAAACACACGCAGGGCCAGAGCAAGCTTAACTGAGGCAAATGGCAATCACGCCGTTTTATTTGTATGGAAAGCCGAGGACCGTGAGGGAGGGGGCGGGTGTAGCGGATAAATGTGAGGACCGAGGGGTTTGCTCACAATTATGCTGGCAAAGCAGTCGGCTAGGTCTCCTCAATGAATGCGCCAGCCCTGAACACACATTGGCCACAATTGGCAATAAAAAAAACTGCAACTGCGTTATTTTTTTTTGTACGCGTTACATATTTCAAATGAATCACGTGAGTTAGGATAGATCTGATTGGCTAACTAATGAGTGCAGATAGGTGACCAGCTGCAGTCAATTATATCATGTGCTTCTCTCGAAATTAGTTTAAAAACTTCACTTAAATTTCAAAACAATCCATGCCAATACCAAACAAAAATGCTTTCCATGTTGGATTCTAAGTGGACTGCAAACACACACACGCACGCACGCACGCAAACGCACACAAACAGAAAGACAACGTGCGCAGTGCTGGTGAGTGAGAGGGATCCCTTCAGATTCATCAACAAGCATGATCGCGTTCATCAAATTTGCTTAAACTAACTCTGATTACCTTAAAGGATCACGCGAGTCCCGGAATGCGGAGGTTTTTCTTTCCATTCGCCATGAGGTAACAAACTTCATTAAAACATCCTGAATGAAAATATGCATCCGTGGTCTTATCCATATTTCTTTGCACGTTAAACACACACAGGGCCAGAGCAAGCTTAACTGAGGCAAATGGCAATCACGCCGTTTTATTTGTATGGAAAGCCGAGGACCGTGAGGGAGGGGGTGGGTGTAGCGGATAAATGTGAGGACCGAGGGGTTTGCTCACAATTATGCTGGCAAAGCAGTCGACTAGGTCTCCTCTATGAATGCGCCAGCCCTGAACACACATCGGCCACAATTGGTAACAAAAAACTGCAACTGCGTTATTTTTTTTTGTACGCGTTACATATTTCAAATGAATCACGTGAGTTAGGATAGATCTGATTGGCTAACTAATGAGTGCAGATAGGTGACCAGCTGCAGTCAATTATATCATGTGCTTCTCTCGAAATTAGTTTAAAAACTTCACTTAAATTTCAAAACAATCCATGCCAATACCAAACAAAAAGGCTTTCTATGTTGGATTCTAAGTGTCACGGTGGCGCAGTGGGTAGCACGATCATCTCACTGCAAGAAGGTTTGTAAGTGCCATTTAAATTTCAAAACAATCCATGCCAATACCGAACAAAAATGCTTTCCATGTTTGATTCTAAGTGGACTGCAAACACACACACGCACGCACACACACAGAGAGGCAACGCACGCAGTGCTGGTGAGCAAGAGGGATCCCTTCAGATTCATCAACAAGCACGATCGCGTTCATCAAATTTGCTTAAACTAACTCTGATGACTTTAAAGGATCATGCGAGTCCCGAAATGCGGAGGTTTTTCTTTCCGTTCGCCATGAGGTAACAAACTTCATTAAAACATCCTGAATGAAAATATGCATCCGTGGTCTTATCCATATTTCTTTGCATGTTAAACACACGCAAGGCCAGAGCAAGCTTAACTGAGGCAAATGGCAATCACGCCGTTTTATTTGTATGGAAAGCCGAGGACCATGAGGGAGGGGGTGGGTGTAGCGGATAAATGTGAGGACTGAGGGGTTTGCTCACAATTATGCTGGCAAAGCAGTCGGCTAGGTCTCCTCTATGAATGCGCCAGCCCTGAACACACATCGGCCACAATTGGTAACAAAAAAACTGCAACTGCGTTATTTTTTTTTACGCGTTACATATTTCAAATGAATCACGTGAGTTAACGCGCTAATTTCGACAGCCCTAATATATATATATATCATCAATTAGATGACGCAGTGGCGCAGTAGGTAGTGCTGTCACCTCACAGCAAGTAGTGGTTGGTTTGAGCCTCGGCTTGGTCAGTTGGCGTTTCTGTGTGGAGTTTGCGCTAGAGGTCTGCATTACCTGACCAGACCAGATTTCTGCGGCGCGGGAATACATTTCCGAATAAATCACGGGAGCGGTCGGTAACGGGTCTAATTTGGGACGGGAGCGGGCTGTCTAGCAATATCGCTCCCGACTCCCGAGCGACAACGCGTATGTATGTGTAATAAATGAAATAGCGCGATGCTGTGTTTAGCTTGTTTGTTGCTGTGTGTGTGTGTATGTGTGCACACGCGCGAATGAGAGGTGTGTAGAGGTGTGTGTAGGTGTGTAGGTGTGTGTGTGTGTGTGTGTGTGTGTGTGTGTGTGTGTGTGTGTGTGCGCGAATGAGAGAGAGAGCTTTGCCTATGTGTGCTTGGTGCTTATGTGTGTGTGTGTGTGTGTGTGTGTTAGTGCGCGCGCGAATAAAGAGAGAGAGAGAGAGCGAGAGAGGGAGAGCGAGAGAGAGAGAGAGAGAGAGAGCGAGAGCTTTGCCTGTGTGTGTCCTTGGTGCTTATGTGTGTGTGTTAATGCGCCCGCCCGCCCGCCCGCCCGCGCGAATAAGAGAGAGTGCTTGGTGCTGTGTGTGTGTGTGTGTGTGTGTGTGTGTGTTTATACAGACAGGTTGTTATAGTCTGTCTGGACTGTATAGCTGGGTGATTTTCGGTTTTGTTCTCCACCATCGGGCGCGGCGGGTAGAAATCGGGGAAGGTCGGGCAGCGGGACAACAAATGCTTAATATAAGCGGGAGCGGTCAGGTTCGGGCTAAAACCTGGTGGGTGCGGGTGGGAGTGGGATTCAAAATTTAGTCTCGCGCAGATCTCTAGTTTGCGCTATAGGTGAATTGGGTAGGTTAAAATTGTCTATAGTGTATGAGTGTGAATGCGTGTGTATGGATGTTTCCCTGAGATGGATAGCAGCTGGAAGAGCATCCACTGTGTAAAACATATGCTGGATAAGTTGGCGGTTCATTCTGCTGTGGCGACCTCAGATTAATAAAGGGACTAAGCTGAAAAGAAAATGAATGAATATCAGCAATTAGTAATGCATTATTAAAAATCAAAAGTTATATTTGTTAATATTACTTTACACAACTGGAACAGAAAGGTTACAAATAATGCAATAATTAAATTATTCACAGTACGGTGATATTAATTAATGAGGCCTGCTGCAAATATCAACATTTACTAATCCATTATGAAAGCTAACAATGGAAATAAATAAATACAGTAACAAAAGCATCGCTCGTCGTCAACCTATATCAGCTTATGCATGTTAATTAGGGTATCCTCCATCTCACCAGAATAAAAATCCGCCATGCGTGTGTTTAAGTGTTTTATTGCATGTTTTGTAAACTGTGACTCGTTCATTAAGCTAAAGAAAGTGAAATGTGCATCATTAATGAAGGCTGATCACGAGAGGAGCGAGAGGAATCTGTATTCTCCACAGTGTTTGAGCTTCTCAATTCCATGCATATCTGACATTCAGAAAGAGAAACAAATAACCTTCTGATGCATGTAATGCTCCATATTTACATGAGGAACACGTCGCCCGACTGAAAAACAGCAAATCCGAGAAAAGCACACACTTCTGACATTAAAAATGGAGGAAAGACGGGGACAGTTTCAGGCGACATGAAATCACTCATGATTATTAATGTCTAAAGCAGGTTCCTTGTTTAAATATGTTAAAAATACACTTCAAAATATTAGTAAATAATATAATAGTGTATGAATAAACCTGAAAGAATAATAATGCTGAAATAAAATATACATTTTAGGCTTTAAATAATTAACCTTTGAGTCAACTGATAAAAATTTATCAAAAACTAAAAGCTCATTTAAATTACTTATCAGTAATAAATAGTGTATAAGATACGATGTTAAAGTGGCATCAAAACTGAATTATAATTAAATGTTCAGCTTAAATATGTAAACAAAGAAATTATATAAAAATCCCCCAAAAAGTTCAGCCTGCATGATTTTAGCCCCGATTTAGACTCACTGACAGGTTTTGAGAAATCGCAGACAAATGCCTGAAATCACAGGCAAATCGCGGTGCTTGTTCTTACAAGCAACAATAACAGTGTGAACTGTCAAAGACGCCATTTGAGAGAAACGATGAGGAGTCGATGACACCCGTGAGATATTTGACATGCACCCGGTCAGTACCTGGATGGGAGAGCACATGGGAAAGCTAGGTTGCTGTTGGAAATGGTGTTAGTGAGGCCAGCAGAGGGCGCCCAACCTGTGGTCTGTGCGGGTCCTAATGCCCCAGTATAGTGACAGGGACTATATACTGCTTAGTGAGCGCCGTCTTTCGGATGAGATGTTAAACCAAGGTCCTGACTCTCTGTGGTCATTAAAAATCCCAGGATGTCCTTCGAAAAAAAGTAGGGGTTTAACCCCGGCATCCTGGCCTGGCCTCTGTCCATCATGGCCTCCAAACAAACCCCATATCATAATTGGCTTCATCACTCTGTCTCCTCTCCACCAATCAGCTAGTGTGTGGTCTGGCACAATATGGCTGCCGTTGCGACATTCAGGTGGATGCTGCACATTGGTGGTGGATGAGGAGATTCCCCCCTATGTGTGAAGCGCTTTGAGTGTCCTGAAAAGTGCTATATAAATGTAAGGAATTATTATTATTATTATTATTATTATGCTAAATATCTGGACCTGTCTGCGATTCAGAATCTTGTCATGTGTTCTGATTGAAAATAACATTGGCGATCACCTACAGCTCACCAATGAGAGAGCAGCATCCACTAGTGTGGGTATCTGCCAGCCTGATCTCACGAGAAAACGTAAGTATTTTACGTTTTGCCAGTTTAGTGGCTAATTCGTACGAATTCAGTCGTACGAAATGGTACGATTTTAAAAAGGAGGCGTGGCACCTGACCCCACCCCTAACCCCAACCGTCATTGGGGGATAAGCAAATCGTACTAAATTGTATGAATAAGATCGTACAAATTCATACCAATTAGCCACTAAATGAAAAAGTTACGAATTGCCGTGAGATTGTGTTGGTATCTCCAGATCAGTGGAGGTTGGAGGAGAAGGTAAAAGGGCATATTTTGAGTCTTTTTGGACTTCCGGAATAGAGGAAAACTAGTGTGAATTTGGCAGGAGCACCTGTGTCTGTTTGACATGTCATCTGAACAATATCACAACCGGCTCGAGAAAGAAAAGAGAAGTTTCTAATTTTCTTCGAAGGCCAGGGGCCTCATGTATCAACGCTGCGTACGCACAAAAACTTTGCGTACGCCAGGTTTCACGCTCAGAATCGCTCACGTTTGGATTTACTAACAATGAACTGAACGTGGGAATGTGCGCAGCTTCACGGCAGCTTTCTGGCAGGCGTACGCACATTTTTTGTGCGTGTCTGTTTTATTTCCATTGGCGACTCCTAGAGGCAGTTGTGTTAAATTCTTCTCTACAAAGTGTCTGATCCTTGCAATGGCAGCTGTATGAGACGGGTTCATATAGTAGGTATGTAAGATTTCCATACCATACAGTTGACCAGCTAAACATTAAAGCACAAATTGCAGCGATCGCAATGTAATCTGAGCAATCTACCGCACACACATTGCTATAAAGACACTATCTGAAGATGAATTTGCATGCGTGAATCAGAAACATTTCCATTCAATAAATGTGCAAATAAAATATGATGCAGAAACTTATTGATGATTCCTACTTGTCTTTCTCTTGATAAATAGTTCGCAAAATCTGATATGTAGCGGGGGAAAAAAGAAGAAAGAATTTATCAGACGCTGGATTCGAGCCGAGATTACGCTTGAATATGTCTGTACATGATCTCATGCTTCTTATGAGGTGCGCCACTGAGACCGCTTAGGGTATTGCAACATTTTTCAGTTATAAACCACACTATTTCTTTTTTAAATGCACTCAGTGCGATGTTCAGAACCAACTGTGTTAACCGCATCAGCTAAACTCTCCCACTCTATTTTTTTCTTTTGTTGTTAATTCCGGAGAACAAACTTGCAAATAACACCGCTTTTCTCCGGTCTGCCTCCGAAAGCAGCACCTCCATTTCACATTCTGTTCAAAGTTTCTCTTTTTGCTTGATTTTGCCATTGCTTTTTCGTTGGGTTTTGCCATTAGCATAGTCATTAGCATATTCATACGGGGGAGGAGGCAGGGAGGGGTTTTGTGCTCGTGCATGTTGCGCTCAGTTTCACGTTCATTCAGATGTACAAAAGAATATGCGTGAGATTCGGCGTACGCAGTGTTTCATACATCTGAATTTTTTTCTGCGTACGCACATTTACAGCTTTGTGCGTACGCAATGTTTTAGTAAGATTTCCACGCAAGTCTTCGTACATGAGGCCCCAGGTGAGCAAATTAAGTTCATTTTCATCCCCACTAAAGGCTTCTTTCTCATTATGTAGTTAACAACAAAATATATGACCTCGCATTGTTTATCACTTTTCATGTGTTTTTGGTTGTTAGACGTAGTTTGTGGACCAAGACAAAGTTTTCGTCAATTCATCCCATTGTAAATTCATGCAGTGTGAACCCCTGTTGCCGATTCATCCTACAGTGTAAATACAGCAGCGGCAGAACGCTACCCCAGATAGTCACGCAGTGTGAAGACATCTGTGATGTGACTACTTTGAAAATCCTGCAGTCTGAGCTCGGCATAAAGCGCTCAATCTACAAATAAGATTAGACCTGACACAATAATAATGCTAAAATAAAATATATTGATTTTATATTTTAAAAAAAAAAAACCTTCACCTGTAAATGTTGTTTACTAATCAAATGTTTTTCACTTTTATTGTCAACTAATACAAATTGATCAAAAACTAAAATCTAATTTAAAGTAATTATCAGTAATAAATAGTGTATAAGATACGATGCTAAAGTGGCTTTAAAACTGAATTATAATTAAATGTTCAGCTTAAATATGTAAACAAAGAAATATAAACATAAAAATGTCCCTAAAAAATCTGACCATGATTTTAGCCCTGATTTTGTCTTGCCGACAGGTTTTGAGAAATCAGCAACAAATGCCTAAAACCACAAGCAAATCTGTGCTTGTTCAGGTGAGTAACAATCACACAGTGAACTATCAAAGACACCATCCTAGAGAATCGCCGATGAGTTGACGACATCCATCAGATATTTGCTAAATATTTGAAGCTGTCGGCGAATCAAGTCATGCGGTGTGAAATGTGACTAAAGCAACTACGCTACAAATGAAAATTTAAAATTGTAAATTGTAAAAATTTATATTCTAAAACATTTCCATCATGTTCAATTGTTTTTTTAGAAATCAAGTGTTCTTTACTTTTATTGTCGACTAATAAAAAAACTAAATCTAAAATAAAAATAACTTTTAGGCTTTTAAGCTACACATGATAAATTAAATAATATTATATATATATATATATATATATATTTTACTTGCTTACTATATATGTGCATAAGACTTTCTTGGCCTTTTTTTGGGAGCTTAACATAACTATTATAAAGAAATGAGATGATTTTTAATAATTTAATTAAACAATATATGTTAGACTTAGTCAAAATAAACGATCTTCATACACTCTGGGCTCTATCATACACCCGGCGCAATGTGGCGCAAGGCGCGGCGCAGTAGTCTTTTGGTAGTTTAAGCTTGGCGCAAGAGTGGTTTTGAGGCGTTGCGCTACGCTGTTTAAATAGCAAATGAATTAGCGCTCATTTTTGCACCCATAGGCGTTCTGGTCTAAAAAGGAAGGTGTTCTGAGGCGGACCGCTGGCGCGTTGCTATTTTGAGAAACTAAAATAGATTTTTCAATAGACCAAAACAAACCCGGTCTAAACTCCAGCACAGAGTTGGGCCTCGCTTACACACTGCCTAATACACACAAGAGAGCAATAGGCAAATATCTTTACATATGAAAAAATCTAAATATTAAGGATATATATAGGATATATTAAGAATAGATATAGGATATAAATATAAAGGATTAAAATATTACAAAACATATTATTTTCCAGCCTACATAAATATGAAAAATCACTGCTTTTATGTCTTCTTCATCTCGGGAGGCTTTTTCAGTTCATTCATAACAATTTGCTTTTGTATATTGTTATTATTATTAGCAGTATTATTTATTATATCCATATTTATATTTGTTTTATTAAAAACAAGCTTAGATTTGCCCACCTGTCAGGTTTTAGGCCATATGGGGCACAGCATGTGTTTTAGGATATAACTCAGGTTTTTGAGCACACTTCGTTATTATTGTTCATTTATTCATTTGCTGGAAATTAGAACTGAATTTAGAAATAGTTTTGAAACTAATATTTGCACTTAACAAACGCAATTAATTATTTATAGACTAATTGATGTCTGTGCGTAAAGGTTTCCCTATCCAAGAGCGAATGTGAAAGTAGATCCATTATCTCTCATTCTCACGCAGTAGATGCTCTGTTTAACAGTTTTCTGTTAAAATAAACTGTCAACTGTTAACTGTTTGCTTGTGAAATGCTCAGTTTTTCCACTTACACTTACTTTACGTCCTGTAAATAGTGAATGCGCTCTTGGCGTGTCGCAGCTGGCTCTTAAAGGGAATGGGAGATGAGGCTTTAATTGGTTTATTCTTAAAAAACACCTATAACTCATTAAGAAAACAAACTCAATCCTTTTAGACCACGCGCCACGGCGCAAAGCAGATTTTCCGGTCCTTAAATTAGCAAAAAT
>NC_141026.1:59027500-59045000 GCF_052040795.2 Danio rerio
CTTTTCACACATACAGGGCTTTCTGGAAAATTACCGGAAATTTATACTGAAAATACTGGAAGGAAGATTGTCGGAAAGAGCACGTTCACATCTAGAAAGCGCTGACATGAGACGTCTACTTTAGCCAATCAGAACACTCAGACGCATTCACGTCCACGCTGTTTTTGAAAATAAAAAACCTTTGAATATTTTTTCCAGACACATTTAACTGCTAGATGTTGGTCAGATAACATTTCTATGTTCATGTGCTGTTCACTGAATCACGCTTGTACAGTATTATCGGTTCACCGCTCCTTAAATCAGATCTCAGTGTACTGTTCTAATAACTGAATGACTCAGTATATATTGGTTTATTTCTAGAGAGAGAGGCTATGAGGCATGTTGAAAAGAAAGTTGTTTGTGAATACGTGCTTACTTTTTAATACCATGCTCAGGCTTGATCTCTTTCAGAACTTGTTTTTTTTCTTTCTTACTTTTGTTGTAATAGAAGAGCAATTAACAACACACTGTATAACCCGCACCTACAACTGAAGTCAGAATTTTTAGCCCCCTTTGAATTTTATTTTCTTTTTTAAAATATTTCCCAAATGATGTTTAACAAAGCAAATAAATTTTCACAGTATGTTTAATAATATTTTTTCTTCTGGAGAAAGTCTTATTTGTTTTATTTTGGCTAGAATAAAAGCAGTTTTATATTTTTTAAACACCATTTTAAACACCATTAGACAACAAATTAACCTTTGAAAAATCTAGAATACGCTGACATGAGATGTCTACTTTAGCCAATCAGAACACTCGCATTCACGTCCACGCTGTTTTTGAAAATAAAAACCTTTGAATATTTTTCCAGACACATTTAGCTGCTAGATGTTGGTCAGATAACATTTCTATGTTCATGTGCTGTTTGTGTCCGATTCACTGAATCACGCTTGTACAGTATTATCGGTTCACCGCTCCTTAAATCAGATCTCAGTGTACTGTTCTAATAACTTAATAACTCAGTATATATTGGTTTATTTCTAGAGAGAGGGGCTATGAGGCATGTTTAAAAGGAAGTTGTTTGTGAATATGTGCTTAACGCTACTGAAGATGCTAATTGTTTCAAATGATTCAGTCTGATTTGGTAAACTAGTTCAACTGGTTCACTTAGAAGATCTGGTTAAAAATAATGTATTGGTTCCGATTGCGATCATTAATACAGAAATAAAACCCATTATTGGACACAAACGTGTTAAATTAATACTTTTAAGTGTATTTTCGACTCGTATTTAATGCTGTCACTGTGATTTTATAAATTTACCGGTAAAGTCATGTGGAAATTTTATGGATATTTACCGGTATCACTGTGTGAAAGGGGCTACTGTTTTCCCTATAATATTTTTTTTTTTCTTTTGGAGAAAGTCTTATTTGTTTTATTTCTGCCACAATAAAAGCAGTTTTCTTTTTTTATACCATTTTAAGGGAAATATGAGGGCTACATGATATTGGGAATAATTGACATTGCAATATTTTGTTTTTCTACGTTACATACTGTGATTTGAAAATAATTTCACTTGAGTAACTCATTCATTCATTTTCTATTTGGTTTAGTACCTTTATTAATTAGGGGTCACCACAGTGGCCAAAATAATCCAGCATATGTTTTACACATCGGATGCCCGTCCAGCCACAACCGACCATTGGTAAACACCCATACACACTCATACACTACAGCCAATTTAGCTGATTCAATTCCCCTGTACAACATGTCTTTAGACTGTGGGGGAAACCGGAGCACCCGAAGGAAACCCATGCGAACACAGAGAGAACATGCAAACTCCACACAGAAATGCCAACTGACCCAGCCGGGGCTCAAACCAGCCTTTTTGCTGTAAGGCGATCATGCTGCCCACTGGACACTGTGATGCCCCACCAACGTAAATTTACCTGGAAAATGTTTATAATTTTATGAGAGTGCATCTGCATCTGCATAGAATATACACAATTCTAGAAAAACACACCAAATAAAGTAAAGCACAGATGAAAACAATAGAACAAAGATAAAAAAATTAAATAAACAGTGCTTTACAGCTTTCAGTGGAGTCTAACAGGATTGAGGTTCAGAAATGCAATAATCAAATGTAAATTAACTCTGTATAGTCTTTATTGATGGGGAAAGTCAATTTAGAAAGTAATGCATTACATTATTGAGTTACTCCCCAAAAAATAATTAGTTGCTTTACTTTCAGAATTTTCTGCCCCCCTTTGAATTGTTTTTCTTTTTAAATATTTCCCAAATGATGTTGAACAGAGCAAGGAAATTTTCACAGTATGCCTGATATTTTTTCTTCTGGAAAAAGTGTTATTTGTTTTATTTCAGCAAGAATAAAAGTGGTTTTTAATTGTTAAACACCATTTTAAAGTCAAAATTATTAGCCCTTTTAAGATTAATATTTTTTTTCAATTGTCTACAAAACAATCCATCGTTATACAATCATCTCCTCATATCTAAAGGGGAGATCTTTTTCTGTAAATATTGGATTCTTCACTCCACCTAAACCTATTCATTGTGGTGTTCCACAAGGATCTATTCTTGGCCCTCTTTTATTTTCTCTTTATATGCTTCCTTTAAGCTCAATACTCCTCAAACATAACATAAGCTATCACTGCTCTGCTGATGATCTCCAACTATACTTTCCAATCAAACTAGGAAAAGATTTATCATTAGAAAATCTTTTTCTATGCCTTACCGACATTAAGACCTGGATGACAAATAACTCTCTGCAAGTAAATGAGAATAAAACAGAAGTGTTAATTGTAGGTCCTGCTGCTACCAACAATTCAATTAAAACTCAGCTAGGAGCCCTAAATGACAATCTGCACAATCACGGCAAAAATCTCGGAGTTATCTTTGATCCACTCTTGCAGTTTGACAAACATGTAAATGCGGTTGTGAAGAGCAGCTTTTTCCAGCTTAGATTGGTGGCAAAAGTTAAACCCTTTCTTTCTAAAAAAGATTTAGAAATCGTAACCATGCTTTAATCTCCTCTCGGTTAGACTACTGCAACTCTTTGTACATTGGCCTACCTCAGTCAACACTCTCTCAGCTACAGTTGGTCCAAAATGCAGCCGCCAGATTAATAACAGGAACTAAGAAAAGAGATCATATCTCCCCTGTCCTCACCTCATGGCACTGGCTACCTATAAAATACAGAGTTGATTTTAAAATTCTTCTTTTCACTTATAAAGCTTTGCACAATTCTGCCCCGGCCTATGTCAGCGAGCTTTTTAGCCCATATACAGCTTGCAGAGTCTTAAGATCCCATGACCAGTTTCTTTTGTCTGTCCCTCGGTCTCGCTGCAAGTCAAAAAGTGATCGAGCTTTCAGTGTTGCGGCCCCAAGGCTCTGGAACAGTCTCCCACTGAACATCAGAATCTCTCCTGCTTTGGATGCTTTTAAATCTTACTTAAAGACTTATTTTTACTCTCTTGCCTTTGACTGATGCATGCATGTTATTTTTTATTATTTATATTTTAGTATTACTTTTAAATATATGTTATTGTATTTTTAATACCAGTTTTTTTTAGTTTTATTGTCTAGTTTATTTTATTGTAAAGCACTTTGGATCAACTACGGTTGTGTAAAATTGTGCTCTATAAATAAAGTTTGCCTTGCCTTGCCTTACAATACCTTGCCTAATTACCCTAACTTTAACCTAATTACCCTAGTTAAGCCTTTAAATGTCACTTTAAGCTGTATAGAAGTGTCTTGAAGAATATCTAGTCTAATATTATGTACTGTCATCATGGCAAAGATAAAATAAATCAGTTATTAGAAATGAGATATTAAAACTATTATGTTTAGAAATGTGTTGAAAAAATCTTCTTTACATTAAACAGAAATTGAGGAATAAAATATACAGGAGAGCTAATAATTCAGGAGAGTTATTGGATTTTTGGGGGGGTAACTTATTTGTTTTATATTCAATCCACCTAAATTTAAGTTAACTTAATCGATTTGTGTTTTGACAACCTGAATGAATCATGTGAAACCCTGCATATTTCTTTACAGTGTACAGTAGCTCTGCTGACTTTGAGAGGTTTAATATAAAATATATTAAAGAGATATGTTTTTGAGAAGTCCTTCAACAAAGACCTCCGCACTTTTTTCTCCCAAACCCCCAGAAACTCATTCTCCAGTGAACGCCACTTCAAAAGTCAGCTTTGAAAACTAAAGCCTATCAATCAGCTTTCATTCTACGCTCTTACTTAGCAATACTTGTCCTTTTACAATGTCACTTTAGGCAAAAAGCAACACAAACGCGCAGATTGAAGTTTCTTTGCATGCGCCATTAACGCAGAAATACCAAAAGCCCAGTGAAAGGCAGAGCGAATCCAAACTTTCTGACTTCAAACATGCCGTGATTATCATGAAGAGCTTTTCTTATACGGTCGCCAGGATGAAAAGGCATTATTTACACCAAGAAGAACGAAACGCGATGGCGAACGGGCGAGAAAAGAAAACAAATTCCCAGAATACCTTTCAGAAAGACGACAACGACTGGAAGATGAATGCAGGAGTGAGAGAGAGAGAGAATATTCTGGAGAATAGCAGTAAATGAGAGCGTACTGTACTCTCCCGCTCTCTTTTTATATATATTAGATCAGATCCAATTTACATAAGGAGATTGGTTTGAAGATAGGAGCTCGCCGAACAAGGGGAAGAAGGGAAATTTAAATGAGGAAGGCAGATTTGAAGAGCTTTGGTAATGCACGAGTCTTTGATAGAGAGGGATGGCCGTGCATTGGAGACGTGCAGCTCATAAACACATGCAATAATCATGCTTGGGCTCACACACTGCAACCAAAAGAATTAATCTATTAAAAATGCTTTTCTTACTTTGAGTTTTCGTCTCGTTTCTAGTCCGAATATCAAAAAATTCTTTCTTAGCGTTGTTTTAGTGCAAAAAATATGAAAATACAATCATTAGGCACATTATAAATGTGAAAAGTCAAGAATACAGCATTTGTAGCTGCAGTTATAAACTGCTTACTAATGTTTATTAATGTAGAGTTAATGCTTAAAGGTGCAGTAGGTGATCATCCACAATGCTAACAGCTAAGCATAACTCTCTGAATCACAGTCTCTACCCTGCCATCAAGGGCCACGCCTCCTTTAACACGAGCACAGCAAAAGAAACCTCTCTCATGTGTTAGAAGCGACTAGTGCTTGTCCGGCGGCATGCAAGCCAAACTGACATGCTATTTCAGAGCAAATATTTAGAGTTGCATGGTAAACAATATAGGGAGGGACTAGGCGGAATAGCGGTAACCACGAGGCGACGTTCATTCACAGAACGCAAGTTTCTGAAGGGCCTATAAATCTGCAGAAGTGAGAGATAAGAAGGAGCGAAGCCAGAAGTCGCTTTGTAAGCAAACATCAGAGCTTTGAATTTGATGCGAGCAGCAACTGGCAGCCAGTGCAAATGGATGAGCAGCGGAGTGACATGTGCTCTTTTAGGTTCATTAAAGACCACTCGTGCTGCTGCATTCTGAAGCAGCTGAAGAGGTTTGATAGAGTTAGCTGGAAGCCCGGCTAGTAGAGAGTTGCAATAGTCCAGTCTGAAGAGAACAAGAGCTTGACAAGGAGTTGAGCTGCATGTTCAGATAGGAAGGGTCGGACCTTTCTGATGTTGTAGAGTGCGGATCTGCACGATCGAGCAGTTCTAGAGATGTGCTCAGAGAAGTTTGGTTAGTCATCAAGAGAAGTTTAGTTAGTCATCAACTAAAGGCAATAATAATGCCTCAGTTCACACACTGCAAGCAAAAAAAAGAACAAATAAATAATGAATGTGTTTTCTTTCTTAGCGTTGTTCTAGTGCAAAAAATATGAAAATACAACCATTAGGCACATTATAAATGTGAAAAGTCAAGAATACAGCATTTGTAGCTGCAGTTATAAACTGCTTACTAATGTTTATTAGTGTAGAGTTAATGCTTAAAGGTGCAGTAGGTGATCGTCCACAATGCTAACAGCATAGCATAACTCTCTGAATCACAGTCTCTACCCTGCCATCAAGGGCCACGCCTCCTTTAAAACGAGCACAGCAAAAGAAACCTCTCTCATGTGTCAAAAGCGACTAGTGCTTGTCCGGCGGCATGCAAGCCAAACTGACATGCTATTTCAGAGCAAATATTTAGAGTTGCATGGTAAACAATATAGGGAGGGACTAGGCGGAATAGCGGTAACCACGAGGCGACGTTCATTCACAGAACGCAAGTTTCTGAAGGGCCTATAAATCTGCAGAAGTGAGAGATAAGAAGGAGCGAAGCCAGAAGTCGCTTTGTAAGCAAACATCAGAGCTTTGAATTTGATGCGAGCAGCAACTGGCAGCCAGTGCAAATGGATGAGCAGCGGAGTGACATGTGCTCTTTTAGGTTCATTAAAGACCACTCGTGCTGCTGCATTCTGAAGCAGCTGAAGAGGCTTGATAGAGTTAGCTGGAAGCCCGGCTAGTAGAGAGTTGCAATAGTCCAGTCTGAAGAGAACAAGAGCTTGAACAAGGAGTTGAGCTGCATGCTCAGATAGGAAGGGTCTGACCTTTCTGATGTTGTAGAGTGCGGATCTGCACGATCGAGCAGTTCTAGAGATGTGCTCAGAGAAGTTTAGTTGGTCATCAAGAGAAGTTTAGTTACTCATCAACTAAAGGCAATAATAATGCCTCAGTTCACACACTGCAAGCAAAAAAAGAACAAATAAATAATGAATGTGTTTTCTTTCTTAGCGTTGTTCTAGTGCAAAAAATATGAAAATACAACCATTAGGCACATTATAAATGTGAAAAGTCAAGAATACAGCATTTGTAGCTGCAGTTATAAACTGCTTACTAATGTTTATTAGTGTAGAGTTAATGCTTAAAGGTGCAGTAGGTGATCGTCCACAATGCTAACAGCTAAGCATAACTCTCTGAATCACAGTCCCTCCCCTGCCGCCCAGGGCCATGCCTCCTTAAACACGAGCACCGCAAAAGAAACCTCTCTCATGTGTTAGAAGCGACTAGTGCTTGTCCGGCGGCGTGCAAGCCAAACTGACTATGCAATTTCAGAGCAAATATTTAGAGTTGCATGGTAAACAATATAGGGAGACTAGGCGGAATAGTGGTATTTACTTGTGTTAGTTGTTAAACTAATTAAAATCTACATCATCAATGCTGTAAAAGGTCCCTTACAAAACTGAAAATAGTCTTATCAATCTTTCACCGGAAGATTTGAGTGGCTGAACAACACTTCTCTGTAGATATAAACCATTTGTAACAACAACATCTGCTCTGCGTGAAGCTAAAACAATTCTAAAACAGAACATTATCTGTCAAAGAGAAATCCTTCATATATTGTGTCATCCTTTCTCCAGCGTACAAAGATAACTGCAATATTGATTGAGGTTTTTAAAAAGTTTTGATTCAGCAGGTTTTTACAGATCGCATGCGTGTTCTCTTTCCCTCTCTCGTGAACGCGCGGCACAAACAGTGGTCGGCGGAGCTGTGTACAAAAGGCTGCACAGTTGTTCAGATATGCATTTGCTGACAGACAGTTTCGCCTACTTCTCTGAAATATGAGAGATGTCGGCCAGAATCTTTTTAATTAGATGAACATTTTTTAGTTTTATGCCTTACCAAAAATATAAAAATACATTTAAACACATTAAGATCATTTACTGTAATCATTACTATTAGACTGTGAAGAGACTTACAACCAGCACAACAACAAATGCTTCTGAAGACAATCACCTACTGCACCTTTAACAGATAATGAATTCACTAGATGCCAATGCTAAATAAATGATTCATAGTGTGTAGTTATTACAAAGTGTTACCGATTATTTTTTTTTTTAAATAAATTGGTCTTACGCTTCATATTTTTCAGATTTTCATAGTATTTGTATTAATTATTTTACCAAACTGACATATCATGCATTTGGTAGAGGCTGATATTTTAGAAATATAGGATCCCTGCTGAAAAATCCAGCTTAAACCAGCCTAGGCTGGTTTTAGCTGGTCGACCAGACTGGTTTTAGAGGGGTTTTGGCCATATCCAGGCTGGTTTGCAGCCATTTCCAGCCTGGTCTTAGCTGGTCAGGCTGGAAAATGACCAGCTGAATCCAGCCAAAACCAGCTTGACCAGCCTGGTTTAAGCTGGACATAGCTGGTTTTGGCTGGGCTCCCAGCCTGGCTAGGCTGGTCAAGCTGGTTTTAGCTGGTCATCTCCCATTATATATATATATTTATATTTATATATATTTATTTTATTTTATTTTTTTTTACATCAGTTACCTGTGTTTAAGTTAACTCAAAAGGGCCTGTGCATACATGGAAAGACAGCTTTTTAGCTTACTTTCTTTAATGGCTTATTACTTTACATTTTATAGGTTCCTTTAAACATCAATCAGCAATTATTTTTAATTTTCACATTCGTGCATGCTTGTTTTAAACCAAACTATTAGGAGTCTGTCTTCTGTTGTCGCTATTATATACTAGTAGTTACCCTTTTAAATCGCACATTGTTACGCGATTTATGAGTAGTGTTTGCCTAATTGTTTTTAGTGCTATATATGGTATAGTGTCGTTCACTAGCGGCACAATTAAGACAAATGTGAAATACTGTTTTACAGGGGCGATTTTAGGATTTTAATTTTAGGGTGGATATATGACGCATTTTTCTTTGTTTACCCCAAAAGGATCTGATCCTGATCCTTTTGGGGTAAACAAAGAAAAATGCGTCATATATGTATTTAAGTAAGAATTGTAAGAAATAGGCACATCTTAACAAATTAAGTTGTGAGTTAAAAAAAAAAACAGTTTGGTATACAGTTAAAGAGGACGCAAAAACATGTAAATTAGGGAAGTTTAATCAGAAAAACAAGTGAGTATACTGAGGGTATACTCAATTATTGATCCCCAGAAGTGGTCAACCCGGGCTCATTGTGGAAACGTAGCCCCGCGGACGTTTCTGCGGACTGCGATTTACGTCCCGGGAGGTACGTATTCGAGCGTTTTTTGTTTTCGCTGATCCGCGAGAGGCCGCTGTGCGCGCTTTTTCGCATCTCGGGCGCCTCTTCGGAGCGCGCGCCGTTCGCGCCCGCGCCACTCTCGCACGGAAAGCCGCCGGATCAGCCGCCTCCTCTTCCTCCTCCTCCTTCTCCTTCCCTAAACCCGAGCGACGGTTCGCAAAAGCCGTCCAGAAAAAAAAAAAGCAAAAGCCCCCGTCTTCGATTTTGACCGCGTTTTCAGATCCCACCGCCTTCTCGCCCTTATTTTTCGGATTCCGTTTTTCATCTTACCTGATTTCCGGAACCTGCTGTTCCCCAGACTCGATCCCGGTCATCGTCCCCGCGGCCGGCTCCTCCTCCTCCTCCGGGGCCTCCGCTCCGCCGACGCAACGCTGTGAGCTAAGCGGACAAACTGATTGCATCGGGAAAGCCCTCCACTCGGAGGCGAGTCGTCGGCCGGCGAACGCGAAGAGGAGGGGCGGAGTGGCGCCACACCGCCCCGCAGCGTTCGCTCGAAAAAAACTAAACACGGCCTTACGTACCTCCGGCCACATAAATCGCAGTCTCCAGAAACGTCCGTGGGGCTATGTTTCCAGAATGAGCTTGGGTTGGAAATGGTAATACCCAAAACAGCTCATGGAAAAAAGTAAGCATGCTGAGTATACGTGCGTACAGCAAGGACTACACCACTGCTGTAGAGCTTCCTATTAAAATATGAATTTAAAAGAGAGGCAAAACATCTAATCATCTTAAACCATCCAGCCCTGCACTGCGAATCCAACATATGAAGATGTTTTCATCTCCAGCTGAAGGATTTCTCCATCACACAAGCATATCGGCTGTGAAAAATCCACTATGTAGCCTGCTTGACAATGGCCCGCCTGTTAAACAGCATCTGATCAACTTAAACAAGTCTAAGTGAACCTCAGAGCGGATATAAATTGCTGGAAGACGAGATGTAGAAAACAAGCCACGAGATTCACCGTCAATACGCTGCCAAACTGTGTGTTTTCTCAGCAACAGCTGTGTGACGGCAGAAGACCTTGAGCTGTAAAAGCCGACTCCGCCAGCCCCACTCACAAATTCATTTGCAAATTTCTCTGACAATATAAAAGGCCGAGTCTATTCAGCGCTGGAGAAAACGGCTGTATTTTCATGGAAAGAAGCGTGTCGTGAACCGGCTGCCTCTCTGTCCGTGCAAAGCTAACTTTTATTGACAAAAAGCGGACAGTGTGCTAAAGGTTTAACGACAGAACTGACATGCTTATGGGGGTCACTGATATCTATCTGTTCAGAGATTGATGAATTTACTCGCTGAAGTCCAAAAGCTGTGGTGTTTTGCAGCTCTCGTGGGTTTCACCTGAAGAAAGCCAAGACTAAATCTGCCGCTATTAGCATCAGCGCATGGCTTACCTTCTGGAAAAAAGGCATAAAAACTCCACATCCATAATCACATCTGCATAATTGCGTCATTTATTCTGCTTAGGCTAGAATATTTCTGACTTACGGTTTCGTGCATTTGAACAGAGTTTGAGTGAATTAGCCAAGACAGGAGCATTAGCAAGTGTGCACGGAAAAGCATCCAATTAGCTAAAACGCCTAATTTAATTCTAACTTTGCAGTAGGGCTGCTCGATTATGGGAGAAACCATATTCACGATTATTTTGGTCCTAATTGTAATCACGATTATTCAAAACGATTATCAGTTGAAGTCAAAATTATTCGCCTCTCTGTGAATTTATTTTCATATATAAATATTTGCCAAATGATGTTTAACAAAGGATTTTATTTACAGTATTTCCTATAATATCTTTTCTTCTGGAGAAAGGATTATTTGTTTTATTTCAGCTAGAATAAAAGCAGGTTTAAATATTTTGAAACTTATCTTATTAGCCCCCTCAAGCAATACTGTTTTACAGGGGCAATTTTAGGATTTTAATTTTAGGGTGGATCAGGATCAGATCCTTTTGGGGTAAACAAAGAAAAATGCGTCATATATGTATTTAAGTAAGAATTGTAAGAAATAGGCACATCTTAACAAATTAAGTTGTGAGTTAAAAAAAAAAACAGTTTGGTATACAGTTAAAGAGGACGCAAAAACATGTAAATTAGGGAAGTTTAATCAGAAAAACAAGTGAGTATACTGAGGGTATACTCAATTATTGATCCTCAGAAGTGGTCAACCCGGGCTCATTGTGGAAACGTAGCCCCGCGGACGTTTCTGCGGACTGCGATTTACGTCCCGGGAGGTACGTATTCGAGCGTTTTTTGTTTTCGCTGATCCGCGAGAGGCCGCTGTGCGCGCTTTTGTCGCATCTCGGGCGCCTCTTCGGAGAGCGCGCCGTTCGCGCTCCTCCTCCCTCCTTCCCTAAACCCGAGCGACGGTTCGCAAAAGCCATCCAGAAAAAAAAAAAGCAAAAGCCCTCGTCTTCGATTTTGACCGCGTTTTCAGATCCCGCCGCGTTCTCGCCCTTATTTTTCGGATTCCGTTTTTCGTCTTACCTGATTTCCGGAACCTGCTGTTCCCCGGACTCGATCCCAGTCAAAAAAAAAAAAATCCTTTGTTAAACATCATTTGGGAAATATTTATATATGAAAATAAATTCACAGAGAGGCGAATAATTTTGTCTTCAACTGATAATCGTTTTGAATTTATATATTTTTAATTGTCTGCAGAAGAAACTACTGCTATACAATGACTTGCCTATTTACCCTAGTTAAGCCTTTAAATGTCACTTTAAGCTGAATACTAGTATCTTGAAAAATATCTAGTAAAATATAATGTGCTGTCATCATAGCAAAGATCAAAGAAATCAGTTATTAGAGATGAGTTATTAAATCTGTTATGATTAAACTGTGCTTTAAGCATCTTCACTGTATTTTTGATTTTATTATTGATCAATAATAAAAACAGTCGGCATCAGCAGGAATATCGCACACTGTCACTTTAAGAATAGTGCGGCTCTGATATGGTTTCTCTTTCACTTGTCTTTTGATTCTCAACTTGTTTGTTTATTACACAAATGAGGGTTAATATGAATAATCACTAAACACCGCGCTCTGACACAAATGTGCATGAATTTGACCATTAAAGCGCTCACATTAAGATGGCGTTAGATGTGTGTGTGCCCTGCTGTCCGAGGCACTACACACACACATACACTACCTCTCCGAGGCTAACACACAACAGCACGTGCTCTTTCACGCTTTAAAAAATATTAAAGATGCGCATCCCGTGCTGCAAAAGTTACATTACAGCACATGCTTTTATTCATTTTCACGTGGAACTGAGCTTTGCAGAGCAACATGTGTACAACTGGAAAGGGGGCGGGATATGCTGGAATAATCGTTTATCACGATTAATGGTTTTTCATAATCGTTAAAAGCCAAAATCGAAATCGAAATCAGATTTTCGATTAATTGCACAGCCCTACTTAGCAGGTTTTCTTTATTTGTTCTACTAAAAAAGAAAGCAAAATTGAAAAAAAAAAAGATGAATGTTGATCTTGTCAATGCTTCACAGTTACCCAGCAGTGAAAAAGAATAAGGAAAAATCATACTCAAGTTAAAGTGCCATTATTTGCACAAAACATTAGTGCAAGTACAATGAAAGTATCTTGTAAATATTACTACAGTAAGAGTAAAAAGTAGCACTTTTTAAAGTACTCAAGAATAGTACTGTTCAATAGTTCGGCAGCAAGCTCTCTGCAACTCTCACATGGTCGCCCACTGAAGCTAAGCAGGGCTCCATTTGGTCAGTATCTGGATGGGAGACCGCATGGGAAAGCTAGGCTGCTGCCGGAAGTGGTGTAAATAAGATCGGCAGGGGGCGCTCATACTGTGGTCCTTGTGGTTCCTAATGCCCCAATATAGTGATAGGGACTCTATATAGTGAGCGCGGTCTTTCGGGTGAGATGTTAAACCGAGGTCCTGACTCTTTGTAGTTAGAAAAAATCCTTCAGCTGGTCTGTGGTTTGGCGCAATATGGCTGCCGTTGCATCATCCAGGCAGATGCTGCACACTGGTGGTGGATGAGGAGATTCCCCCCAATGTGTAAAATGTGTGTGTGTGTGTGTGTGTATATATATATATATATATATATATATATATATATATATATATATATATATATATATATATATACAGAAATTGGGGAAAAATTAAACAGGGGGGCTAATAATTATATATATATATATATATATATATATATATATATATATATATATATATATATATATATATATAAATATAATTATTAGCCCCCGTTTAATTTTTTCCCCAATTTCTTTTTAATGGCGAGAAGATTTTTTCAACCCATTTCTAAACATAATAGTTTTAGTAACTCAATTTTAATAACTGATTTATTTTATCTTTGTCATGATGACAGTACATAATATTTGACTAGATATTTTTTAAGACACTTCTATACAGCTTAAAGTGACATTTGAAGGCTTAACTTTGTTAATTAAGGTAACTAGGCAGGTTAGGGTAATTAGGCAAAATATTGTATAATGATGGTTTGTTCTGTAGTCTATTGAAAAAAAAAAATTGTTTAAAGGGGCTAATAATTTTGTCCTTAAAATGTTTTTTAAAAAAATTTAAATTAAAAACTGCTTTTATTTTAGCCAAAATAAAACAAATAAGACTTTCTCCAGAAGAAAAGGGGGGCTAATAATTCTGACTTCAACTATATATATATATATATATATATATATATATATATATATATATATATATATATATATATATATATATATATATATATATATAAGGGATGTAACAATATTGTAAATACCGTCATACCGCAATAGTAATTTTTTTCAATATTACCGTAGGCGCATGACTCAATAAAACTATATTTCTGAGAAAAGTTTGCTCAGGCGAATGAAGCGAACGGGAGGTAGCGGTAACTACAATTCCCATCAGCCTAGGCGTGGCCATCATCCTTTGCGGTCTGTTGTCACTACAGATCCAGTAATGCGGAAATGGAGTGTGCTGCTAGTAGCGGGATGAAAAAGAGCTGGAAATGATCAAACCTAAAGGGGTTTTAAATCGGATGTGTGGAAGCATTTCGGTTTCTTTCTAAAAAGATACGAAAAAGGAGAAAAGGTGACGGACAAAGAAAAAAACAGTATGCAGGCACTGCCAGACTGTGGTGAAATATAAGTCGGGGAATACGACTAAAAACAGTCATGGGGACTGCAGAATACAGCACACTTGTTAGATTGATGCAGACATTGACTTGTACCGCAAAGAGGCCTCTATCTCACTCATGGCTTGTCCTCTCAAGTGGGGGAAAGACAATGCACAACGTTACCCACTGCTGTCAACCTGGGCCAAACAATATCTCTCTGTCCCAGAAACCTCAGTCCCAAATGAGAGGGTTTTTTCTGTTGCAGGGGACATGGCCAGAGATCCCAGCTTTAACCAGATTATAGTTATATGTTAATTTTCCTTAAAAACCCATCTCTATCTAAGTGAGTGAGTGATTAAATGTTGAATGTGATGAGTTTTCAACAATACTATATTGAAACTTTATTTTTTTTTATATGGTTTAATAGTTTTTTGTTATTAAAATTGAAAAATTGAAGCTCCTGTTTCGAAACTTACAGATAGATGGCTAATTTGTATGTCATTGATATGTTCAGTGCGAAGGTAAATAAACACTTTTGGCACTTTTTTCGAGTCTTTTCATTAGTTTTGTTTTTTCTGTAAATTATTCAATAAATACCGTACTCATACCGAGGTATTACCGTACCATGAAATTCTGATACCGTTACATCCCTAATATATATATATACATATATATATTTTCTAACCAATAACCCTAACCCTAACCTAACATAGCTCTTACCCTAACCATAAAACTCACTTTTGGGGCATATGACCCATTAATACACACATACACGCACACACACATGCACATGTGCGCACACACACACACACACACACACACACACACACTCACATGCGCGCACACACACACACACACACACACATTTTCAATGCGCAACAACTTAAAAAAAATCTAACGCAAACATTTATCCATCAGCTATTGAAGTGTGTAAACACGACCAACGCTATCATCCCTCATCTCACAAATAACACGTAAACATTTCCAGGATTTTTTTTTTTTCCTCTCAGCCTAGTTGACATGATAGCGAGACATCTGAGGACTAGGAAACAGGACTTGGTCAGCTCTCCAACGCAAAAAGCGGCTCATCCAGCAATAGCCTTTCTTCACTTCCAAGCCGGTGCTATTGTCATGCTGGTGAAATAGAACTTAAATCAAACCCTCAGAGAACACCTTTCATGTTTTTTTTTTTTTTTCCTGCAGTAACCGCCGATATCTCTTGTGACTCTGGTCACGTGTGAAAATACAACAGGCTTTCCAGCGGACCAAAATGTATTTGACAGGAATGCAGTTTAGCTTGGCAAATGATAATTGCTCAGTACATAACCTTAGGGCCATTGATCGCTTCGGCTCATTATATCTAACATTCTCAGAATAGTAAGTGCACCTCCCGCGCACTGCTGCTGAGGCTTTACGCTGCAGTATTGAATCATTTCATTAGTTTGGGAGGTAACAGTATGGAATCCTACCTCAACCGCTTGCCTAACAAATTAGATTTAATGAACAAATGTTCTGAGAAGCGCTCCTCGGAGAGAGATCCTCAGAGAGAGAGAAGACTATATCACAGCGCTTGCTAATCTTCATATGCTGCAAAACCGCATTATATTGTTAAAGACAGTCATGCTGAGAGCTGACACTGTTTCTGAATGATGCTGCGTGAGTGTGTGATGCTCAAAAGTACTGACGTGATGTCTCCCAGAGGGTTTTATAGTTTTATGAGTGAAGCGAAATATACTGATTCATGTTTTACTGTTAGAAATGCTGCAACTGCACATAATGAGCCATTACTTTCACTCATTCATTCATTTTGCTTCAGCTTAGTCCCTTTATTCATCAGGGGTTGCAACAGTGGAATGAACCACCAACTTATCCAGCATATATTTCACACAGCGGATGCCCAACCTAGTACTAGTGAACACCCATACACTTTCACAAGGGATGCAACAATACAGTTAGCCCATGGTTCAATACGTACCTCGTTTTTTTACCTTCGTTATTTTTTTGTTGTTGTTATGGATGATTCAAGTAGCAATAAGCAGCTCCATGTTCATATCACCTCTGGGCATATTCTTCAATGTTCGCTTGCATTGACATTTTTGTTTTTAAGCGCCTCCAAGTGCTGTTTACTGTAACTTCAGTGTTCACATGCACGTGAACAAAAGTGCCAATTTGATTGGTGGAGAAGGTTTTGACAGGGCACGTCAAAACAAAACGAGCATTAGGCGTTTCCTTAAAAATGACGCTTTTACGCCTGTCGTTTTGCGCGTTGGTGTGCACGATCACATTGACGCCCTTTATTTAGTCACGAGGCGTTAAACGTCGATGAAAAACGCAAGCAAAAAACGTCTAGGTGTGCACGGGTCTTAAGGGGCAAAAATTCAAGCTGTGCCAATATGTTAACTCTCAGGGTATGACTTTGACCCCTGACTAACAAGTTACGAGTCAGTTACGCTATTACTTTGAGTCGGCAAAAACGCATTAAATTGGTTTAAGGTGACATAAAATAAATTTACGACGTTATTAAAATAATTAATTAAATGCAGTTATTTTTCTTTCTGATCATTAAATAATGATGAAAATGTTTCAAATGTTTTATAAAACATTTTATATTGATAATAAATCTGTACAAACAAAACATAAAGAAACAAATGAACAAACTAATAAATACATAAACAAACTATGATCAGAATATTTGAATAACTCAACCCAGGCTCATTATGGATATGTACCCCTAAATACATTTCTGAAGACCGCGAAATATGCCTAAGGAGCTACGTTTTTTTTTTTTTTTTTTTTTTTGCAGTTTTTGTTTTCGCAAAGAGGCTGTTGTGTACTCTTTTTCCGATTTCAAATTTCTAATGCGAGTGTCATTCGCACCTGCTGTTCTCATGTAAATCCACCAAAGGCCGCTGTCGACTGACTGACTGACCCAACCGACTGATCACCCCACCCAACCCCTTTCCTAAATCCAAGCAATATTATTTTCAAAAGCACAGATTGACCAGATCACCCGCTTCCCTAAACTCAACCAACAGTTTTTTTTCAAAAGGAATCCAGAAAAAGGCTTTTTACCATGTTTTTAGCTCTTACCATGTTCTTACCCTGTTATTTCATTCATTCATTCATTTTGTTGTCGGCTTAGTCCCTTTATGAATTCAGGGTTGCCACAGCAGAATGAACCGCCAATTTATCCAGCACATTTTTTACGCAGCGGATGCCCTTACAGCCACAACCCACCACTTGGCAAACAGGTAACAGCTAAAAAGCGTCAACATGGAGGAAAGCGATCAGCCGTCAGCAACTTCATACCGCAGTGTAGCTCTCATTTTTAAGATGAAATG